>NW_026943820.1:2657692-2787692 GCF_035594765.1 Anolis carolinensis
GAAGGAAAGAAGGGAGGGAGGGAGGGAAGGAGGGAGGGAGGGAGGGAGGAAGAAGGGGAAAAAGGAAGGAAGGAAACAAGGAAGGAAGGAAGGAAGGAAGGAAGGAAGGAAGGAAGGAAAAAAGGAAGGAAAGAAAGGAGGAAGGAAGGGAGAGAGGGAGGGAGGGAGGGAGGGAGGAAGAAAAGGAGGAAGGAAGGAAGGAAGGAAGGAAGGAAGGAAGGAAGGAAGGAAGGAAGAAAAGAATGAAGAAAAGAAGGAAGGAAGGAAGAAAGGAAGGAAAGAAGGAAGGAAAAAAGCAAGGAAAGAAAGGAGAAAGGAAGGGAGAGTGGGAGGGAGGGAGGAAGGAAGAAAAGGAGGAAGGAAGGAAGGAAGGAAGGAAGGAAGGAAGGAAGGAAGGAAGGAAGGAAGGAAGAAAAGAAGGAAGGAAGGAAGGAAGAAAGGAAGGAAGGAAAGAAGGAAGGAAAGAAAGGAGAAAGGAAGGGAGAGAGGGAGGGAGGGAGGGAGGGAGGAAGAAAAGGAGGAAGGAAGGAAGGAAGGAAGGAAGGAAGGAAGGAAGGAAGGAAGGAAGGAAGGAAGGAAGGAAGGAAAGAAGGAAGAAAAGAAGGGGAAAAAGAAGGGAGGGAGGGAGGAAAGAAGGAAGAAAAGAAGAAAAGGAAGGAAAGAAGGAAGGAAGGAAACAAGAAAGGAAGGAAGGAAGGAAGGAAGGAAGGAAGGAAGGAAGGAAGGAAGGAAGGAAGGAAGGAAGGAAGGAAAGAAGGAAGGGAGAAAGGGAAGGAGGGAGGGAGGAAGAAGGGGAAAAAGGAAGGAAGGAAACAAGGAAGGAAGGAAGGAAGGAAGGAAGGAAGGAAGGAAGGAAGGAAGGAAGGATGGATGGAAGGAAGGAAGGAAGGACAGAAGGATGGATAACAACAACAACAACAACAACAACAACAGCAACAGCAACAACACTTTATTTATATCCTGCTACCACTTCCCAGAGGGACTTGGGGCAGCTCAAAAAACACTCAAGGGGTGACACAAAATACAAAATACTACAAGTGCAAAACAAAACATAAGCAATAACCAATCAACACAACTTCCATAAAATTCAACCTGAACTCTTATTGTTGTTGTGTTATTAGAAGAGGGCTCTCGTTTGCCAGGACAGATTTGCTTGAGGCCAATGTTATGCGACTCCCAGGTTCAGCTTAAGATCTTCCTTTGAGCTTGAACTTGACCCTGGATGGACACAACTTCTTAGCTGACTCGACAGATGGGCAGACTTTGTTAATTGCTTAGTGTTGTGGTTCAGTCTGATGATGAAGGGGGATTTGGGTTTCAGCAGGTTGATCAAGGAAATGTTGAAAGCTCTGAGTTTAGCAGGGAAGTTGAAGTTAGTGATAAGGGTGACCTTTCACAGGATTTTGAACATAACAATGTCTAGATGAACATCAACAAAATCCAGGTGGCTCTGGCAGTGAGGCAGAGGAGTTTTCCTTAGATAGAGACACTAGATTAAGGTTGAGACTCGGTTCCAGGCATTCTGTGAGAATCACGGACATGCGTGTGGGAGCCAAAGCTCAGAGGAATGTTTTTCTAGCTTGCAAGCATGGTTAAAAAGGGAGAAATTGGGGAAGATTTCAGACAGAGCAACGTTGATTCTGGAAGCTTAACTCTTGCCTTGTCTCTGCTCAGGGAAATAGATCTTCGCTTCAATTCATGCCTAGATTCTGTGTTTGGATTGTATTTTAAAGCTCATGCTACCTTATTTCTCCAGGACTGCTATGCTATTTTAGAGACTCTGAACTATTTTATACAAAGACTTTGAACTGTATTCTGCAGATTGCCTTTGCAATGGGATTACTGCTTTCTCTGCTGCTTTTTATTAAGATTTTGCTATCTTTTATCAATAAATTGAAAAAACCAAGTCTGCTGTGGTGGAGTGTGTGTTAGAGCAAGGTGAACCAGTGCTGAGGTACAACACGTAGGCTCACAGATGGATAGTAGGCATGTGCAAAACAATCGGAAGTGTCGGAAATCGTTAAAAAATCGGAAGTTTTGTAAGTTGGAAGCCATATCTGAAGCGTTTGCTTGCTTTGCTGCACTTGTTTTGCTTCTCTCTGTCTTCCCCTTCCTCTTTCCTGTCTGAATCGGTCATTTTCCCGATGCCCTTGATCGCGCTCCGTGAGAGGTGACAGATGGCAGAAGATGCAACTCCCTCTCCAGATGTTAATTCTAAGTTGCAATCTGTAAATAACACGCAGGGAGATGATAATAATATTCCGGAGACAGGGCATCTTTGCTAAAGAGCCAGAAAGTATCGATCCTGTTGCGCTTAAGCGGCTGAGGGGGAAAAGGAAGGGGCCTGAGGCCAGGAATGGTGGGAGTTGAAGTCCAAAACACTTGGAGGGAGGGCCCAAGTTTGCCCATGCCTGCCTTAGAGTGAAAGACGGTGAAATCGGATAAGTATCGGATAGAGGTGTCATATCGAGTCATCCGATGCTTCTTTTCACCATGATGTGCCCATCGTGTCTGAACCACGAAAAGATATTTTAAATTTCTGGGGAGAAAAATTGTAAAATTAAATATTTATCTGACCCGAACTCATTTGTGAATGAGAAAGGGATGGAAATAGTCTGACAGCCTGGAAGGGAACTCAACTGTATCCTAATTTGCATTGTTCTGTGAATGGAACCAAATGTTGCTAAGACGGGAGACTGGTAGCTTGCTATTGATAGCTCACCCTTCATCGAAACCATCGAAACTTTGTGCTTTTCCTGCATGAAGCAGAATGGTGTTGGACTGGATGGGCCTTGAAGTTGCTCCTATTATTATTATTATTATTATTATTATTATTATTATTATTATTATTGACACAACAACATTGTATGACACAGTAAACAAAATAGATATGCTGGATTTCATATCAAAAAATCACAAGTCGAACACTTCCCAAGTGTCTAGGACTGTGTGATGTATTTTATTATTATTATTATTATTATTATTATTATTATTATTATTATTATTATTATTATTATGGCTAGATGGCCATCTGTCAGGGATGCTTTGATTGTGCCTTTCCTGTATGAAGGCAGAATGAGGTTGGACTGGATGGCCCATGGAGTTGCTCCTATTATTATTATTATTATTATTATTATTATTATTATTATTATTATTATTAGACACAGCAAAAAAGATAGATATGTTGGATTTCGTATCACAAAATCACAAGTCGAACACTTCCCAAGTGTCTAGGACTGTGTGATGTATTTTCGGATGATGCGTGCAGATCCCAGTCGGGTGGCCTTTTGCAGTTGGCAGATCATGATTTTGTCAGTGTCTATTGTTTCCAAATGCCGGCTGAGATCTTTTGGCATGGCACCCAGTGTGCCCATCACCACCGGGACCACCTGCACTGGTTTCTGCCAGAGTCTTTGAAGTTCAATCTTGAGGTCCTGAGAGCGGCTGAGTTTTTCCTGTTGTTTTTCGTCAATGTGACTGTCACCTGGGATGGCGACATCAATGATCCAAACCTTTTTCCTTTCCACAACTGTGATGTCTGGTGTGTTGTGTTCCAGAACTTTGTCAGTTTGGATTCGGAAGTCCCACCGTATCTTTGCGTGCTCATTTTCCAAGACTTTTGCAGGTTTGTGATCCCACCAGTTCTTTGCTGCTGGGAGGTGGTACTTGAGGCATAAGTTCCAATGAATCATTTGGGCCACATGGTTGTATTATTATTATTATTATGTCTGGATGGCCATCTGTTCGGGGGTGCTTTGATTGTGCTTTTCCTGCATCAAGGCAGAACGGGGCTGGACTGGATGGCCTCTTCCAACCCTTCTGTGATTCCTGGCCATGGCTCTGTGACGGTCTATAAGGCGGCCGTTCAGTGCGAGATGCATGGGCGCTGGGCTGCTTTGCATGCGCCAGGGATGCCCTCCAAAGCGCCTCCTGCAACGAGCATCAATTAACCCGGGTTCTTGCGCGTCATCTGGCACCTGAAAATTACCTCTCGGCTGCTTGCCATGCACAGCACTCGCGTCCTGTCTGGTGGGCGGCACAAGATGTCTGGAGCAGGTGTTTTCCTCCTTAAGCCGCATCGCTCCAGAGGTCTCATGCGCGGGTGCGCCGCTTTCGGGATCCGGCAAATGGGGCCTTCTTTGGGGGTCAGCAGGAGCCGCAGAGGGTTAATGGGGAGCCGGGCTTATTACCGGCCATTTGGAGGCCGAGCCTTTTAATTGCCGTGGCTAATAGTGCGCATATTTCAGCACTCGCTGCTCCTGACATCCTATTACCGCCTCCATCAATCACCCGTCTCCAAGATAGGAGCCAGGGACGGAGTGCTGAAATATACATGAAGGCGGCCTTATTCGGGCCGGGCCGGGCAAATAGAAGCCATGACAAATGGACCACCGCCGCTGCTTCGTGAGGACCACATTTCCTGGCTCTGCATTTACCGATTCCAGGTCTCTGGCCCTCATGTATTATGCAACGGCGGTATTTTGAAACTAGGAAAAGTTTCTCTCTCTTATGGATTTGGACATGGCTACTGGGGCAAGTAGGAAACTTACGTACCGCTTTATGCGGGGAGGCTTATTTTACTAATTTACAACACCATAAAACCTTCTAGCAGTGTGTGGAAAGGAACGAGCATGTCCAGTTCTCTTGTCCTTCCATTCTATCCCATCATCTCTTCCCCAGTAGTTACTGGTAAAAAGGGAAGCAAATTGGAGATGCAACCCTGAAATCGACCGCGAACATGATTTCAACCCAATGATACTTCAAACATAAATCCATACACAAGACAACAGGAACATTTCCAAGGTTTTCCTTCTGGCATGAACCAGAACAGGACACTTGAGGAGACTTGAAACATGGACTTGAGAGCAGAGACAGACACGAGACCGTCCCTTGTCAATGTTGTCTCCTCTGAGATGTGTAAAGCCAACACAATTTAATTTAAGCCCGACCAAGTAGCCATGAGATCATGCCAAACGCACCTGGGCTTCAAGGTCTTCTCGTGAATACTCTCAGAATCAGGGCCATAGCCAGAAAAATAATTCTGGGACATTGAAGCTTTTTTTAAAACAAATCATAAAGAGTAGTTCCATAATGCAAAATAATTTAGAAATCAGGCTTCACTGATAAACTTCAGTGGACACTCATGGAGATTTGGTTAATCAAAATTCATGAGTAAACCAGGAGAGCCTTCCCTTGGCAATGTTGTCTCCTCTGAGAGTTGTAAAGCCAACACGATTTAATTTAAGCCTGACCAAGTATCCATGAGATCATACCAAACGCACGTGGGCTTCAAGGTCTTCTCACGAATACTCTCAAAACATCTAATTACCGTATTTCCCCGAAAATAAGACAGTGTCTTATATTAATTTTTGCTCCCAAAGATGCTCTAGGTCTTATTTTCAGGGGATGTCTTATTTTTCCACAAAGAAGAATTCACATTTATTGTTGAACAAAAAAAAATGAACATTTATTATATACTGTACAGTAGTTGTCATCACAAACCAACATTACCAGACAAACTGTGAATCCTATCAATAATAATAATAATAATAATAATTTTATTTTTGTACCCCGCCACCATCTCCCCAGAGGGACTCAGGGCGGCTTACAGATATAAAACCAGCATACAGTAATATCAAATACAAAAACACACAAATAAATTTAAAAGGCATTAAAAAATCATCAATCATTATAAAACACATGAAAAACACAGCAATACAAACATAAAACGAGCTGGGCAAAGTGCACTGAGTGGAACTTGTAACAAGAATTTCTTGTTACTACCAATATTTCCATGTACAGCACTCTATGGTACATACATTTACCAATCCTGCATGCTCTGGTGTTCTGTTCGGTGAGCATGCTTCCAAACAAAAACTTGGCTAGGTCTTACTTTCAGGGGAGGCCTTATATTTAGCAATTCAGCAAAACCTCTGCTAGGTCTTATTTTCTGGGAAAAAACAGGGTAGTCTATTTTTCACTCCCTCCGTTCTCAGACCTAATCTGTCTTTTCGGGAAAACTCCTCATCCACCGAAAGCTGTTTCCCAAGAGAACCAGTTTGACTTGAACCATCACAGGAGTCCAAAACATTGGCCTCAACTGTCTGCAATTCTCTCCTAGCACTGACAGACTCATCGCTTTGAAACCCTTCAAACCCTTTGTCCTCTGACATGTCAGAAAAATCCTCTGCTGCTTGCTGAGCTACAACAAGAGCGTTCTCTGTCAATGTTCCAGTTAGACTCATATCTCATAGACTTATTAGAAAATGACGCAAGGGCCGTCTATTCAGACACCATCCGAGTCCTCCCAACAGATGACCATGCAGCTTCTGTTGAACTCCAAGGCAGCAAATTCCCCTGTTGAATATCTCTTCAATTCAAGATGTGCTTCCTCGTGTTTAGATTGTCAGAGTAATTGCAGCACAGCAGCAGTTGGATGGAGTTAGTGGAATGGAGAACGAAGAGACATCAGAGACGTTGGTAAAACTATATACAAAGTTTTATTGTACAAGACAAACAGACTTGCAGACAATAGACACAGGACTTACACTCTAGGCAGAACAGAACAGAACTGAACTGATGCAATCAGCAATGCACACACACTTGTGTCTGGACACTCCCCAGTTCCAGCCACACATCAAGGTCATCACAGCTTCTCAGTAATTAACTCTTTACAGACTATAGTACACTCTGGATGATGCAATCAGTATGCAATACAAACCAAGACACAAATTGCATTTAAACACTACCTATACACAAATCCCACATTAACATCTCTTTCCCTGCCATTTGAAACTAGAGCTCCGTTGCGTCCTAATCTCTAGCAACAGAAAACAGTCTCTCTCCATATTCAGTATGACATGCTTTCAGATGGGTTGCTGTGAGTCGCTTGGTCCGTATGGCCATGTTCCCGTAGTATTCTCTCCTGACGCTTCGCTTGCATCTGTGGCTGATGGCATCTTCAGAGGTTCTGTTGGAAATGTGTGCTGTTCTACGGCAGAATCCCAGCCAGGATTCGGAGGAAACGGCTGGAGCAGAAGGTCCCTTTGGAAGCATCTCTTTGTGGTGCCAAGCGATTGCCATGGAGATCGGTCCCCGTTCGTTGCCTTTGGGATGGAAGAGGCAACAGGGGCAGGAGAGCTCTCGGCAGCCAAAGCTGGGATAATTTTGAGTGTGTGTTTTCATGCAAATCTCACTTAGAAATGCGGTGACAAACAGCGAAGGGCGGTGGGAACGATGGCTTGTGATATCAGGGGAATTCTTCCAAATTTAAACCGTTTAGATCGGGCATGGGCAAACATGGGCCCTCAAGGTGCTTTGGACTCCAACTCTCACAATTCCTAACAGTCTACCTATCGATCTACTCACATTTGCATGTTTTCAAACTGCTAGGTTGGTAGAAGCTGGGGCTAGCAGCGGGAGCTCACCCCATTCCCCGGATTCGAACTGCCGACCTTCCAGTCAGCCAGTTCAGCAGCTCAGCGGTTCAATAATAATAATAATAATAATAATAATAATAATAATAATAATAACAAGACACCAGACATCACAGTTGTGGAAAAGAAAAAGGTTTGGATCATTGATGTTGCCATCCCAGGTGACAGTCGCATTGACGAAAAACAACAGGAAAAACTATCAGGACCTCAAGATTGAACTTCAAAGAAACCAGTGCAGGTGGTCCCAGTGGTGATGGGCACACTGGGTGCCATGCCAAAAGATCTCAGCCGGCATTTGGAAACAATAGGCATTGACAAAATTACGATCTGCCAACTGCAAAAGGCCACCCTACTGGGATCTGCTCGCATCATCCGAAAATACATCACACAGTCCTAGACACTTGGGAAGTGTTCGACTGGTGATTTTGTGATATGAAATCCAGCATGTATATCTTGTTTGCTGTGTCATACAATAAAACAACAACAACAACAACAACAACAACAACTTGTGTCATAATAAATAATAATAATAATAATAATAATAATAATAATAATAATAATAATAATAATAATTTTATTCTTGTACCCCGCCTCTATCTCCCCGCAGGGACTCAGGACGGCTTACAAATGCAAAACAAGTATACATACATAAAACATCAAATACCGAAAACACACGAATGAAAATTAAAACATACGATTAAAATCAAACCATCAATAAGACAAAGTTAAAACGCAGCAATAAAACATAAGGATGGGCTGATCAAACCTGCTGTGCCACCATATTAATAATAATAATAATAAGAAGAAGAAGAAGAAGAAGAAGATGCATATGATGATGATGTTGATGATGATGATAATAATAATTATTATTATTATTTGAAACACAACAAGATGAGTCCACAGCAGACACTCTGCTGGCTATTGTATTGGATCACACGTCAGACACTTTCCAAGTTGTTGTTGTTGTTGTTGTTGTTGTTGTTGTTGTTGTTATGCATCTCAGGGAGTGTTGGAGTGATTTCCACCATGTTTGGGTAAACCAATTTAGGTGCCTTGGACACTACCTTTACTACAGAGCAACCTGTCCAAAGAGTAGCAGCAACCTTGCACTGTGGATCGATATCCCTGGAAGTGGGCCGGGGGTGTCTTTTCCCAAATCCCCTTTCCTGGCTCTCCCGGGTGCCGTCTGGATGCGATTGATTGGCAAAACAGCTCTTGCTCTTCTCCAGGCGCTGGCTGGAGGCGGTGAGCAGGGCCTGAATTATTCATGGCCGCTGCAGACTCCCTGGCTTCTGTGTTGTGTGTGTAGCTTTTAAGCAGGAGCCCATTTAAGGAGATGGATGGATAGGTGGATAGATGAGATAGATGCGATAGATGGATACATGGATAGATGATGGATAGATGGATAGATGAGATGGATGGATGGATGGATGGATGGATAGATGAGATAGATGAGATAGATGGATAGATGGATAGATGGATAGATGGACAGATGGACAGATGGACAGATGAGATAGATGGGATGGATGGGACAGATGGACAGATGGGATAGATGGGATGGCTGGCTGGATGGATAGATGGAGGATAGATGAGATGGCTGGATGGATGGATAGATGAGATGGATAGATAGATGAGATGGATGGATGGATGGATGGATGGATGGATAGATGGATAGATGGAAGGACAGATGAGATAAATGGATAGATGAGATGGATGGATGGATGGATGGATGGATAGATGGACAGATGAGATGGATGGATGGATGGATAGATGGAAGGACAGGTGAGATAAATGGATAGATAAGATGGATGGATGGATGGATAGATGGACAGATGAGATGGATGGATAGATGGATAGATGGAAGGACAGATAAGATAAATGGATAGATGAGATGGATGGATGGATGGATGGATGGATGGATGGATGAGATGGATGGATAGATGAGATAGATGAGATGGATGGATGGGTGGATAGATGGATAGATGGGATAGATGGATAGATTGGATGGATGAGATAAATGGATAGATTGGATGGATGGATGGATGAGATAAATGGATAGATGGATAGATGGATAGATTGGATGGATGGATGGATGGATGGATGGATGGATGGATGAGATAAATGGATAGATGGATAGATGGATAGATTGGATGGATGGATGGATGGATGGATGGATGGATGGATGGATGAGATAAATGGATAGATGGATGGATGGATGGATAGATGGATAGATGGATAGATTGGATGGATGGATGGATGGATGGATGAGATAAATGGATAGATGAGATGGATAGATGGATGAGATGGATGGCTATATGAGATGGATGGATGGATGGATGGATGGATAGATGGATAGGGGTCCTGATTCCCAACCTGCCTTCTTCCTGCTCTTCCTTCTTCTACCTTTCCTCTTCCTGCTTCCAGTCCTCTTCTTCTTCCTCTCCCTTCTTCTCCTTCTCCTCCTCTTCTCCTTCTTTCTTCTTCCTTGATGCATAGACCACAACAGCGGCTGCTGAAATGGAATAATAGTGCCATTATCCTGTAGTATGGCCTGGCCCCGCTGTTTTTGTTCAACATGCCTCTTATCATATTTACAAGTATTGAGTTGATTTAATCTGTGACTCTTTCTATCCGTTTACACGTCTTAATTCTATGCTGCCCGGAGTGCTCACAGTGGAGAGTGGGGATAGAAATATTTTAATCGATCGACTGATCGATCGATAGTCAATCATGGCGTTGTTTAAGGCCACATTAACAGCAACAGCTTGGTGGGTGCACGGAATGAGTGAAAAGTCATTAGGCAGCATGTTCCGTGTCATGTTCTGGAACCTGCATTACAAGGCAAATAAAATCAAGTAATTTGCCCGGGGAATTAAGGAGATGAACTAATGAACACGCTCCCCGGGAATGCCTATACAAAATGCAGACTGCCGTTCAGTGCTTCCTTTTCTCTCTCTCTTCCTTGCAGCAAATATCCTTTAAGCGCATTAAATAGATTATTTGCATTTATTTGGCCTGCGTGCGCAAATCTCAGCGTTCATTCTCTTAATTTCTTGGTCTCAAGCAGCTCTACAGTGTGGAACGAATGCCGTTTGGCACTACTTGTGAACTCAAGGATGGGAGTTGTCGTTTTACAAGGGTCGAGGCTGTGTTGTGGTTCTGATGATGAAGGGGGATTTGGGTTTCAGCAACTTGATCCAGGGAATGTTGAAGGCTCAAAAATGCAGGCTGATCAAGGCAATGTGGAACGCTCTGAGTTTAGCAGAGAAGCTGAAGTTAGTGATAAGCGTGACCTTTCACAGGATTTTGAATATCAACAACGTCTAGATGAACATCAACAAAATCCAGGTGGCTCTGGCAGTGAGGCAGAGGAGTTTTCCTTAAATAGAGACACTAGATTAAGGTTGAGACTCAGTTCCAGGCGTTCTGTGAGAATCGCAGGCAAGCGTGTGGGAGCGAAAGCTCAGAGGAATGTGTTTCTAGCTTGCAAGAATGGTTAAAAAGGGCCAAAATTGGGGAAGATTTCAGACAGAGCAATGTTGATTTTGGAAACTTAACTTTATTTTTTTAACTTTATTTTTTATTTTATTTTTTTGGTAATAATTTTTATTTATTTCATGTGAATATAGTACATTGAAAGTGGGAGAACAAATAATAACTTAAGAGATAGTAGGAAGTAGCGAGGAGAGAGAGAGAGAAAGAGGGGCGGGGAGGGAGAAAAAGGGAAAAAAAGGAAAAAAAATATAAAACATTTTTTTTAAAAAAATCCAGTTGTGCTCTTGATTGTGGTTTGACTTCCCATCTTGGCTTTGGAGGTTCTTTTTGTTATCTTAAAGTTTCTTTAGTCTTCTTCTGTTTAGATCAATTTTTATATATGGGACAGATCTATCATAAGGTTTGTTCTTCTTTTTCTCATGAATTTTATAAATCATGTCCAGTCGGTTTTATTTTTCCCTTCTCTTAACTTTTGTATTAAGCTGTCCATTTGAATTATATCCCATATTTTACATGGTTTACTGTGGTTGGAAGTCTTTTCCCCTTCCACACTTTTGCTAATGTAAGTCTGGCCAACTCTTGCCTTGTCTCGATTCATGGAAATATTCCTTCGCTTCGTTTCATGCCTAGGAACTGTGTTTGGATTATAATTTTGAAGCTCATGCTTCCTTGTTTCTCCAGGACTGCTATGCTATTTTGAACTATTATCTACAAAGACTTTGAACTGTGTTCTGTAGAATGCCTTTGCAATCGGATTATTGCTTTCTTTACTGCTTTTTATTAGGTTTTGCTATCTTTTATCAATAAACTGAAAAAACCAAGTCTGCTGTGGTGGAGTGTGTGTGTTAGAGCAAGGTGAACCAGTGCTGAGGTGCAACAGGTTGGCCCATGCCTGATGTAGATGCAACCCAGGACAAGTCGACTGTTGGGTTCAGTAGCAAGATGCTAAGGATTCTTCGGAGAACGAGGGGGGACAATGGGTTTCCCATCGACGAGTCTGTGCATGATCAGGATGATTTGCAGGTCTCAGGTGAGAGAGAAGTGCCCAGAGTTGCAGAGAAGACAGGAGATGTTTGGGATTCCAATGTCAATTCCTTAGGGAAAGTCCATTTCTCTTGGGAATCGGCCTTCAGGGCCTTCTGCAGGTGCAGATGGGGAGTTTTCCCTTGATATTAGATTAGGCCTCTGCATGGAGGGAGTCAAGGATAGGATTAATTAGGCCTTCAGAAAGACTCCATGAGAAGTCCTTGAGACCCAGGTGTCAAAGGCATGACGTCATGGCATCTTGGTCGGGCATGATCTTAAATTAAGCGCTGTTTACTTGTGTCTCCAGAGCAGACGTTGCCATAAAATCAAGTTCCTGTTTCAGCAATCTTGCTCATGAATCAAGTCTCTTGTGTTGGTCTATGTTCCTGAATGAGTTTTTGCCTTGGGAAAGGTCCTGTTTTCATTCTTATGGACTGATGCCTATATTGGACCTTTAATGCCTGGATGATTGTTTAACATTTTACCAATGTCAAAATTTTAACTATGACTTGTTTAAATTGTTTTTAAATTGTGTTGTCTGATGTTTAAATTGTTATTTTATGATTGTATGTGATTATATTGGGCTTGTTCCCCGTGTGAGCCGTCCTGAGTCCCCAGCTGGGGAGATGGAGGCGGCATACAAAAATAAATTTATTATATTATTATATTCTTGACTTTGTGGATTTCATGAGACGTCCTTGAGACCCAGGTGTCAAAGGCATGACGTCATGGCTTCTTGGTCGGGCATGATCTTATGGATTGATGCCTATGTTCTTGACTTTGTGGATTTCATGAGAAGTCCTTGAGACCCAGGTGTTGAAGGCATGACGTCATGGCTTCTTGGTCAGGCTTGAGCTTAAATTAAGGGCTGTTTACTTGTGTCTCCGGAGCAGACAATATTGCCATAGAATCAAGTTCCTGTTTGAGCTGTCTTGTTCGTGTCTTGTGTTTGCCTATGTTCCCAAATGAGTTTTTGCCTTGGGAAAGTTCCTGTTTTCATGCCTATGGATTGATGCCTATGTTGTTGACTTTGTGGATTTCATGGTATTTTGGATTATTAATCTTTTGTATATATGGACTACTCCTATTTCATAGCATCTTTTCTCCTGCTTTTTGAGAGATACCCCTTTCCTCCCTTTTGTACAGGCTTTGTAAATAAACTGGGTGGTGCTAGGGGAAAAGGCGTTCCAAGCCTAGAGTGCAACATCGGCGTTGTGTGCATTGTATTGTGTGCAAATCCTGGGACGGAAGCCAGCTGACTGTCGCCTTTTGTGCCTCCCGATGTCTTGCAGGACCTCCCATTCGCGGGCCAAAGCGGACGCCGCCGTCACCGCCGCGCAGAAAGCCCAGGAGGAAGCTCGGATCGCCCGGATCACTGCCAAAGAGTTTTCGCCTTCCTTCCAGCACCGGGAAAACGGTCAGTGCGAGGCACACACGTAGGCGCACACAGAGATGCCGGAGCCCAGGGATGACTTCATCCCTTCTCTGGGCAAAGGCAGGCGCGTTCCTGCCGTGGAGCAAGCCGTTCTTTGCGAGACGCAGATCAATGGCTCCTTGGCACTGGCGCATATGAGCCGGGATTGCGTCTCCATTGGAGTCCTTGAGACTGTGCTTTTCTTCCTCCATGGCCCTCATTTGCAACCAGCTTTATGATTCCTAGACTCGGAAGGGACCCAAGGGCCATCTAATCCAACCCCTTTTTGCACAATCAAAGCACCCCCCAACAGATGGCCATCCAGCCTCCGCTGAAGGCAAGGAGACTGCAATAGACGCCAAGGCAGCAGCTTATTGGTGAACGACCCATGAGCATTTGTTCCAAAATCCCAAACACTTCTCGTCCTGAGCATTTCGGATAAAGCAGACTCCTCCTTTATCCCGAAATCCAAAACAATTCTGGTTCCAAATCGATATATAAAAATGTAATGTGCATAATTAGGACCGAGTTAACAAAAAAAACCACTGAGCCAAATCACACCAAATTTGACTCATGAGCATTTGTTCCAAAATCCCAAACACTTATGTTCCTGAGCATTTTGGATGAAGGCGACTCCTCCTTTATCCCGAAATCCAAAACAATTCTGGTTCCAAATCGATATATAAAAATGTAATGTGCATAATTAGGACCGAGTTAACAAAAAAAAAAAAAACCACTGGGCCAAATCACACCAAATTTGACTCATGAGCATTTATTCCAAAATCCCAAACACTTCTGTTCCTGAGCATTTTGGATGAAGGCGACTCCTCCTTTATCCCGAAATCCAAAACAATTCTGGTTCCAAATCTATATATAAAAATGTAATGTGCATAATTAGGAGTGAGTTAACCAAAAAAAAACTACTGGGCCAATCACTTTCCAAGGAGTGGCCATCAAAAAAAGTATAGAAAGAAAACACCATGCCCGTATGTAGAAAGCAGCCAGACTTTGAAGCAGTGAGGCTATTCATTGCAATTCTAGCAGCCCGAACAACCATTCCCCTAGAACGCAAGTACCCAGGCTTCCAAGCAGCAAGCCTATTTCCTTGCATTCCAGCTCACCAAACAAGGATTCCCATAAGAAGAAAAGAGCCAGGCTTTGAGGCTGCAAGGCTATTCACTGCTATTCCACCTATCCAACAAAGGATTCCCATACACCACAGCAACGCATGGCTGGGCACAGCTAGTACTTAATATAAGGGAGACATAACTTCTGTTCCAAAATCCCAAACCCGTCTGGTCCTGAGCATTTCGGATATTAACCCACAATTCCAAAATCCCAAACACTTCTGCATTTCAAGCATTTCGGATAAGTGATGATGAGCTTTTATTGCAAAATCGAAAAAACTTCTGATCCCATGCATCCCATGGATAAGGGATACTCAACCCTGATTCAAAAATCCCAATGCCTTCTGATTTCAAGCATTTCGGGTGAGGGATACCCCATCTGTATGTCAGAATCCAAGACACTTTTGATCCCAAGAATCTTGGATTAGGGACCCTGTTTTCTTGGCCAGATATAGTTACAAACAAGACAGGTTCCGTAGGTTTGTTCTTAAGTTGAATGTATATGTAAGTTAGAACAGGTACATTTTTAAGTATAACTCTAGCCATACACACACGCACAAACACATATATATATAGCTTTACTATGTATATATACTATGTATATATGTATATTGTTTAGCTTTGAAGAGCATAGGGAAGAGTTAACACCCCTGTGTTGTTTCTTTTGCTGTCTGTGCCCCTGCTCAGAAGACTTCACCTCACTTTCTCTCTCTTTGAGAATCGGATTTTGCAAAAAAATTGGCTTGTTGTGGGAACAAGGATTGAGGATAAAGCTTCAATGGAGATCCCCTTTCCCATGATAATTACTCTTCCAGGAGCCAATTTCCCTTCCAAGGGGAAGATTTCTCCCTCTTCCTGTTGTCTCAGCCTTCTTCTTCTTCTTCTTCTTCTTCTTCTTCTTCTTCTTCTTCTTATTATTATTATTATTATTATTATTATTATTATTATTATTACACCCAGCTTTATCTCCCCATAAACTTGCTGAGACATTCCTGCACATATCTCTGTAGGTCTTAGGAAGCTATTTCCTGATTTAAGGCATGATATCCAAACAGAGGATGGGTTGGAGATGTCAATAACTTGGACCAGTGGTACCCAAATTTATTTGGCCTGCCACCCCCTTTTCAGAAAAAATATGACTCAGCCCCCCCCCCTGGAAAGGGGGTGTGGCTTAGAGGGGTGGGCGTGGCTCCTGCTCAAGAGGGCGGGGCTGAGCCTCTCCCGTAGTTCAAGATGCAGGGCTGGGAGGGGGAGGTGGGCGGGGCCACAAATGGGCGGCCAGGACTGGGATGGGCGGAGTTACGAGCTCTGAGGCAGGGCTGAGCTTCTATCCCTGTCCTGCGGCGCTTGCCAGGACACAGGGGGCGGGGCTAGAGGAGGGGGCGGGGCCTCTTCCCAAGTGCCTGACAGGGCTGAACCTCTATACAAGCGCCTCAGGAGAGGTATACAGAGGCTCAGCCCTGTCTCGGGCTCTTGGGAAGAGGCCCCGCCCCCACCCCTAGCCCCGCCCTTTAGTCCTAAAAGGCCTCTCAGGAGAAGTATAGAGGCTCAGCCCTGTCTCACACTCTTGGGAAGAGGCCCCGCCCCCAGCCCTGCCCTTTAGTCCTAAAAGGCATCTCAGGATAATTATAGAGGCTCAGCCCTGTTTCAGGCTCTTGGAAGGAGGCCCTGCCCCCACTTTGGGAATCACTGGTATAGAGGATGGTGCCGAGGACGTTTCTCGTGTTGCTTGTTTGTTTATTCCGTGTTTGTCTCCGCCGCAGGGCTGGAGTGCCAGAGGCCGAAGCGCCAGGCCTCCGCCGACGACATCGAGGTGCTCTCGACAGGGACGCCGCTGCAGCAGGAGAGCCCCGAGCTGTACCGCAAAGGGACCACCCCGTCGGACCTGACCCCGGACGACAGCCCCCTGCAGAGCTTCCCGGCCAGCCCCTCGTCCACCCCGCCCTTGGGCCCCTCCTGCCGCAACAAGAGCGCCCACTTTGCCCGCCAGCTCTGCCTGGACGAGGAGCGGGGCGGCGGGGAGATCCAGATGCTGCTGGAAGGCCGCGGGAGGGACTACATGCGGCCCAACAGCTGGGCCGAAGACAAGGAGGTGGCCGGGGCCCACGGCGTGCGGGGAGGGGTCCTGCGCAGCACCCAGCCCGAAGACCCCCGGCTCCGCAAGCACCCGCCGGCCTCCAACCACAAGCCCCGGGAGCGCTGGGCCGACCCTCCCTCCGCCGTGACATGGACTCACCACCGGCCCCATCACCACGGTTCGGGCGGCGCCAAGCTGTTGGAGCTGGACGAGGAGAAGACGAGCAACTACGAGATGGAGATGAAGCCTCTCCTGAGGATGGATTCCTATATGCAAGAGATGCACGCCCAAAAAAGACACTACGGCAAAGCCGGGCCCGGACGCGGCCTCGTTGGGGCCGAGGAGCAACAACAGTATCACCCCGGGGATGAACGCGGCTTCGGGGTCCAAAGACTGAGGTCCAAGGCCCAAAACAAGGAGAACTTCCGGCCCGTGGTGTCTTCTTCTTCTTCTTCGGCCGAGCCGACGGTGCAGAAACTAGACAGCCTGAGGTTCGGGGAGAAAGGGGAGCCCCGGCTATTGCGGTGGGACTTGACCTGCTCCCCGCCACAGAAATCCTTACCTGTTGCACTAGAATCAGAGGAGGAAAATGGGGACGAGCTCAAATCAGGCGCGGTAAGTGGAGCAGGAGGGGACGGTGTCTTCCGGCGGCCGGTCCTACTTTGACGGATCGGAGAAAGAAGGGGGTTGGACTGGATGCAAAATACAGTAGAGTTCCGGTTATTCGACATAAACGGGCGGGCCGAATATCGAATAACCGGATCTGACGGATATTAGGGAGGCCCTATTATCCAGCAAACCGTTGAAGGAAGCGCCCGTGCGCATTGCTAGGTAGATAGCAAGCCACCTAGCAACGCTCACGGGCGCCTCCCAAAAGGCCTGGGATGTCGGATAATACAGAGTGTCGGTTAACCGGAACTCTACTGTATATCAATAGTATAGAAAAAATGCAGGACTAGAGAAGGAAAAGGTATATTGCAATAAGCAATGATCCAATGTCTCAAACAGATTCAAAGGAAATGCAGTCCAAAAATCACAAGAACAGCCAAAATCCAAATGCAAAAGGTATCCTTAGGAAAACGTGATCATGAATATAAAACAGGAACAAAGAAACTTCCACGGTACTTGAATCCCAAAACCAAAAGGCTTGACTTGAAATAAGAACCAGGACTCAGGCCTAGCTTCTCACTCCATATGCTACGTTGCCTAAACTAACTTGAAAATAAACACCTTGGCAATTAAAAGACGCCCATGAAATCATTCTGTCTCCCTTGAAATCTCTTCCCCACTTTCCAACTTTTAGGCTCTTTAGGCCCCTACCTCTATATCACAACTTATATTACTTTTTAAAAATGGTCAATGTGTATAAACACATTGCCTGAAGGTAGTTTTACATGCAATGCTTTAAATAATTTCGGGTATCAAACCCACTGAACAATCAGAAAACAAAGGGGCCATATCTTTCAGTGACTCAATTGAACCATTTTGGATTTTGGAGGATTTGGGGATTCTGAGTAAGGGACACGTGATCTGCATTTAGTGGAATAAAAGAAGAATGCAATGGCCATACAAAACTCCCCGTTCTGTGTATCCATAGGGTTTGCTACTATCCATAGTTTCCTATTGATACTGTCAGGAAGATATTCCTTGAGGAGATGTGGATTTTATTGTTTACTAAAACAATAGTAAACGGATTAATTTACTAATCCGGATTAATTGAAAAGGGCATTTGATGGCTGGGTTATTTATCGGCTGAGTTCAGGGCTCTCTGTCTAAGGGTGAACTACAACTGCCATATGCCAAGGTCAATCACCTGTATGCACAGTGGGCCATTTTGGATCTGTGTGCCAAGTTTGGTGCAGATCTGATGTCGACTGGGTTCAGAGCTCTGTGGATAAAGATGAACTACAACTCCCAAAATCATTGTCAATTCCCAAAAGTTGGTCATGGGGCTTCTCAGTGTCAAATTGAGTCCCGGTCCATCACCGGTGGGATTCGGAGTGATCTTTGATTGCAGATGAACTATAAATCCCAATATCTACAGCTAATAAATATCAAGGCTTCCATGATGTGGAGTCAATCCCCCAAACCCCTCCAGGATGTTTAGTTGCTGCTCAGTTCTGCTCTGGGTTGAAAAGAGTAGAAAAGAGTTAAGGGAGAGGCAGTGGGCGGGGTCATGCAAATTTCACACTCACTGAGCGAGTAAGGAATACTGGGATGCCTGCCTGTGGTGCAGGAAACACGTAAAATCTTGGATGAAATTGTCTCCGAATGAAAGCATTCCTTGGGTGGTGGGCCGTAGTATTTGGGGAGGACATTGGAAGGGTTTCGGCAACATATTCATGGTACTCGCTATAACCTGAAATGTCATTGGATTGAGTGGTTTGGTGGCTCCTCAGCACTGTGGGTTGTAGCTGCTTGTGGAAGTGGGCACCCCAGCCATATACACACATATTTTCGTACATTGTTATGTGTACAGATATATATCACCTTCCCCATTAACGAGATACAACCATCTTTTTGGAACAGTGGCCTTGTAAATACAGTTTTGATCTAAGGCAGGCTTTGATGCAGTTGGCAGGTTCCGTCTCCGTTTACCTTGCACCTGTCACTGTCGGCGTTTAACTTTACATTTCCTTATATAAATTATTGAACAACTCAAAACTCTAAAGGCGAGGGAATGCTAATGTGGCAATGAATAGATGATTTGCAATGGAGCGGCACGAGAAGCCGGAGCTGGAGTGCATCTACATTGCAGAATTAATGCAGTTGGACATCACTTGATCTACCATGGAAGGATGGGAGTTGTAGTTTTACAAGATCTTTCACATTTCTCTGCCAAACTTTGCCAAACCTTCCACACTTGCATAGCCTTGAACCGTGGCTGTTCAAAGTAGCACCAAAAGGGACCCCCAAAGGACATCTATGTTGAAGGTTGCAGATATAAATAGAAGCTTTACTACAGTTTCTGAAATCAAGATAAACCCTGCAGTATAATAAAGTGTCACTTAGGCTTTTGTAACAAGTAACAGTATCTTTACTTCAGTTCAAAAGATCAGACAGGGCAACAATATATACAGCAGTCTCTCTGAATTCACACAGAGAAGATAGGGAGAAAACAGTCCCTTTAAACAGTCTTTAAATATGCCTCATTTGCCTTATAAATAATCAGGCTTCAGAGAGTTGGCAACCATTTCCTTCCTGACTGTTTCCAGTCAGCGCTCTCTTCACTCTCCGAGGTGAAAGTGGCAGTTAAAGCCAGTCCTTTTATATAGTCTTTAAATATGCCTCATTTGCTTTATAAATAATCAGGCTTCAGAGAGTTGGCAGCCATTTCCTTCCTGACTGTTTCCAGTCAGCGCTCTCTTCACTCTCCGAGGTGAAAGTGGCAGTTAAAACCGTTTGCTCAGCACCAAGCTAGAGACAGCAGCCAATCGGAATTCTGGCTCTTGGCTGGCTCAGCCAATCAGCTGTTGACACATGCCTTTCCAGTCAACTCATTACGTCATGGTGCCTCTTTACAAATCCTCACACTATAATAATAATAATAATAATAATAATAATAATAATAATAATAATAATAATAATAATGAGGAGGAGGAGGAGGAGGAGGAGGAGGAGGAGGAGTTGTTTATTTATACCCCGCCTCCATCTCGGGGTGGCTTACATGGGCCAAGCCCAAATAAAAACAATAACAATATACAATACATCAATAGACAAAAACATACACAATTATAAACTTTAAACATCTATATATATAAAAGGGTAATGAAATTTCGGCCTAGGACAAAACAACAAAACTACACATCCCAGAAACACTAAACTTGGCAGCACAACCCCTCATCCATGCCTCTTCGTTCATACAACAAAAAGCTCCAGCTACTCCAGAAAACGGCCAGGCTTTGAGACTGCAAGGGTATTCACTGCTATTCCACCTGGCCAACAAAGGATTCCCATAAGCCACAGCAACGCGTAGCCGGGCAAAGCTAGTTAACCTATAAAAATAAAAACATACTTAATAAAACATAGAATTAAAAACAGCGAGATTGTGGTAATAGACTAGGTAAAGTGCACATTATAAAAGTTGTAAACTCAAAGTAACAGATAAAGTGCTGCATAATCTGCCAGGCAGTAGTAATAATAATACTTTATTTATATAATGCTCTATCTCCTCAAGGGACTCAGGGCGGTTTCCATAGAACCATACAACTTAAAAACCATACAACAATTAAACATAATAAAATAGTGAACATAAGTACACAAGACATACAAGCAATCAATTAACACAGACTTAAGAATTAGTGATGCAAAGCGAAAGCACTATCAGAGAGCGCTATCACGGACGTCAGCTACTATCGTCCTGGTTAAGTTATTCTCACTCCGTCTCAGTTGGAGAGAAGGCGGAGATGTATTTCATTGTTCTTAAAAAAGGGGAAGCGTTAGTTAAGGTTATGTATGGAAATTTGGTATTTCACACGGCGGTTTTGCCGTCCCTGTTGGGAAGTTGTAGGCCACTAAAAGCTGCCCTCCCAATGGAACATCCAATGTGACATTTGAGAAAATGCTCGGCAGCAGAACGGGTCAAGCTTAGATGGCGAAGTTACGTGGTTACGAAATGTCACTTGCGCTTTTGCAAATGGGTTCCCCAGAGCGGGGTTCGAGCAAGGTGCAGATAGAGATGAGAAAGGTAGCTTTTTCCACCTTCTAGATGTTGGGCTGCCATTTCCATAATAACATGATGTCACAAAATTGGACAAAATTGCGTTCCCGGTTTGAAAGCATTATTTCCTGTATAATTGTGTGGTCCTTACTTTGAAAGTACAGTAGAGTCTCACTTATTCAAGCTAAACGGGCTGGCAGAATGTTGGATAAGCGAATATGTTGGATAATAAGGAGACATTAAGGAAAAGCCTATTAAACATCAAGTTAGGTTATGATTTTACAAATTAAGCACCAAAACATCATGTTATACAACAAATTTGACAGAAAAAGTAGTTCAATGCACAGTAATGCTATGTAGTAATTACTGTATTTATGAATTTAGCACCAAAACATCATGTTATACAACAAATTTGACAGAAAACGTAGTTCAGTACGGAGTAATGTTATGTTGTAATTACTGTATTTACAAATTTAGCACCAAAATATCATGATATATTGAAAACATTGACTACAAAAATGGCTTGGATAATCCAGAAGCTTGGATAAGCGAGGCTTGGATAAGTGAGACTCTACTGTAGTTGTTATAATTCAGGAACTTTATTTTTTATGGCACAAACTACAGTAGAGTTTCACTTATCCAAGCTAAAGGGCCGGCAGAATGTTGGATAAGCGAATATGTTGGATAATAAGGAGGCATTAAGGAAAAGCCTATTAAACATCAAATTAGGTTATATTGTACAAATTAAGCACCAAAACATCATGTTATACAACAAATTTGACAGAAAAAGTAGTTCAATGCACAGTAATGCTATGTAGTAATTACTGTATTTATGAATTTAGCACCAAAATATCACAATGTATTCAAAACATTGACTACAAAAATGCGTTGGATAATCCAGAACGTTGGATAAGCGAGTGTTGGATAGGTGAGACTCTACTGTATGTCAAATTGGTTGAGATTTGAAAAAGCAAACTATTTCTGCAACTGCAAATGATGATGATGATGATGATGATGATGATGATGCAGGGTTGCTGTGAGTTTTGGAGGCTGTATGGCCATGTTCCGGGAGCATTCTCTCCTGACGTTTCGCCCACATCTGTGGCAGGCATCCTCAGAGGTTGTGAGGTCTTTTTGGAAACTAGGCAAGTGGGGTTTATATATCTGTGGAATGATGTCCAGGGTGGGAGAAAGAAAAGTTTGTTGGAGGCAAGTGTGAATGTTGCCATTGGCCACCATGGTTAGCACTGAATTGCCTTGTAGCTTCAAAGCCTGGCTGCTTCCTGCCTGTGGAATCTTTTGTTGGGAGGTGTTTGCTGTCTGGAATTCCCCAGTTGTCTCAGTGTTACTCTTTATTTACTGTCCTGATTTTAGAGTTTTTAAATACTGGGAAAGAACCATACAAAGAAAGGATTCCCTGAAATGCACAGGCAAGAGGCCACTATAGCTAGAAATGTATTCCAATAATATGAACTATAAAACAGTAATTAAATCCAAATATAATCCATGTGTTACCAACACACATACACTCATAGAAAGTAAAACTCTATATTCAGAGTTTGTGAGCCCAATGCCCACCAGAGTTCATGTTCCACATGGAGGACTGTATAAGTCACTCATTGTGAGTCCAAATTTAAACGTCCAAGTAAGTGAATCCTTTTATGAAATCCAGTGTTTTAAACAAGTCCCTGTAGGTCCACTCCGTCATTGATAATGACACATTGAAATTATATACTCGAAGAACGAAATTGTCTACTCTAGGTTCTCCATACTTGCATAACCACCACCTGAGGAAGACTACACAGTCGAAACCGGTTGTGGATGGTGACTAACCTTGAACTTGTTTAAAACATTGGATTTCATAAAAGGATTCACTTACTTGGACGTTTAAATTTGGACTCACAATGAGTGACTTATACAGTCCTCCATGTGGAACATGAACTCTGGTGGGCATTGGACTCACAAACTCTGAATATAGAGTTTTACTTTCTATGAATGTATGTGTTGGTAACACATGGATTATATTTTGGTTTAATTACTGTTTTATAGTTCATATTATTGGAATACTGGGAGCCAGATTTTGTTCATTGTCATGGTTTCTTCCTTTCTGTTGAAATTGTCCACTTGCTTCTTGTGGATTTCAGTGGCTTCTCTGTGTCATCTGACACAGTGGTAGTGAGAGTGGTCCAGCATTTTTGTGTCTCCAATAATATACTGTGTCCAGATTGGTTCCTTAAGTGCTCTGCTATGGCTGACTTCTCTGGTTGAGTGAGTCTGCAGGCCTTTCATGTTCCTTGATTCATGTTTGGATAATGCTGCTGCGTTTGGGGGTCCCTGTGTAGACTTGTCCACAGCTGCATGGGATACGGTAGACTCCTGCAGAGGAGTGAGGATCCCCTTTGTCCTTTGCTGAACGGAGCATGTGTTGGGTTTTCTTAGTGAGTTTGTAGATAGTTTGTGCAATATAGTTCCTCATCAGCTTCCCTATGCGGTCAGTGGTTCCCTTGATGTATGGTTAGGACACTTTTCCTCTGGGTAGATCTTTGTCTTGACTCTCATGCCTTGTTTTTGGACTTGCAGCTCTTCTGATGTCCATGGTGGAGTCTCCATTGGCCTGGAGAGCCCAGTTTAGGTGGTTCGGTTCACCTTGGATGGGGTTTGGTTCACAGATTCTTTTTCTTTTGCAGTTTAATAAACTGCAAAAAAAGTGTTTAATAATAATAATAACTTTATTTTTATATGCCGCCTCCATCTCCCCGAAGGGACTCAGGGTGGCTAACATGGGGTCGAGTAGTTTAATAAGAACTGACTGCGCAGGTGCAAAAAATACAGTGTGTGCAATTTCACAGAGACTACGATGGAGAATGTTTGCAGTTTAATAAACTTTCCCCATGTTTTTATGATAGAACCATTTAGGAAATGACATTGATAACTGAAGAACAGAAATCATGATGAATGGTGTAACCCTTCCTCATGTATTGGCTGGGGGATTATGGGATTTAGAGTCCTAAAGCGTGCAAGTGATGCCTTTTTTGTAACTCTTTGTAATTCCTCTCTTCCTCTCTTCCAGGGTTCGGCTCCCATCCTTGTAGTCATGGTGATCTTGTTAAACATTGGAGTTGCCATTTTGTTTATTAACTTTTTCATCTAACTCGAGACTGTCTTGTTTGGAAAAAAAAACAAACCTAAATAATAATAATTGAAAATAATAATTTAAAAAATTACCAACAACGGATTAATAACGGGGGAAAAAACCGACGGCGTACGGACGGGGGATGAAGGACGCGAAGAGCGAGACTCCGCCGGCGAAGGCGAGCGGTTCTTCTTTTTGCCCCGTTTTCTTTTTGACCTTTTGGTTCTCTGAGCTGTCCCGCGACGACATCCGGCGTCCGAGTCTTTTCACACAAGAAGAACACAAAGAGAGAAGACACAAGAAGAAGAAGAAGAAGATTGAATCTCACTCACAGTTTGCCTTTTTAATTTTTCTGTTCTCTTCCCTGGGTAATGTTTTTTGGATCCTTAGCCAAAAATTCTTTGCTTGTATAACACTTTTATCGCTGTGTGGCATGGCAGAATGGTAACGTCCCCGTCTCCTCCGCCCTCCCCAAAACAAGGCAAGAATGGGAATGCGGTTCCCCGGCAAACCTCGGTGGATGATGGGATAGGTGGTTGAGGAAATGAAAGCGGAAAACATTCACAATCATGCACAATTGCCTCCGAAAAATTCATTCCATTGACGCGAAAACAGAGTCCCAAATTCCGGTCGTTGCATGAATTGCAGTTTCCCAAACTATAGTCTTCAAAAAGTTTTGGACTCCAAATCCCATAATCCCCAATCCTTGATTAAAGCAGCTGAGGGTTCTGGGAGTTGGAGTCCAACCAGCCATTGACTCGAAAACCGAGTCCCAAATTCCGGTTGTTGCAAATTTTCCCAAACTATAGTCTTTGAAAAGTTTTGGACTCCAAATCCCATAATTCCCAATCCTTGACTAAAGCAGCTGAGGGTTCTGAGAGTTGGAGTCCAACCAGCCATTGACTCGAAAACCGAGTCCCAAATTCCAGTCGTTGCATGAATTGCAAAATTTCCCAAACTATGGTCGTCGAAAAGTTTTGGACTCCAAACCTCATAATTCCCAATCCTTGACTAAAGCAGCTGAGGGTTCTGAGAGTTGGAGTCCAACCAGCCATTGACTCGAAAACCAAGTCCCAAATTCCGGTCGTTGCATGAATTGCAAAATTTCCCAAACTATGGTCGTCGAAAAGTTTTGGACTCCAAACCCCATAATTCCCAATCCTTGACTAAAGCAGCTGAGGGTTCTGAGAGTTGGAGTCCAACCAGCCATTGACTCGAAAACCAAGTCCCAAATTCCGGTCGTTGCATGAATTGCAAAGTTTTCCAAACTATGGTCTACAGAGAGTTTTGGACTCCAAATCCCATAATCCACAATCCTGAGAGTTCTGGGAGTTGGAGTCCAAACCTTCAAAGGACTATAGTTTGGGAATCCCTAACTTAAATAGATTTCGATCATGAACCAATTCCTTTCCGACTTCATCCAAATCAAAACTATGGTCTTCGAAGAGTTTATGACTCCAGATCCCATAATCCCCACTCCTTGTCCAAAGCAGCTGAGGGTTCTGGGAGTTGGAGTCCAAACCTTCAAAGGACGAGAGTTTGGGATTCCTAACTTAAATAGATTTCGATCGGGAACCAATTCCTTTCCGACTTCATCCAAATCAAAACTATGGTCTTCAAAGAGTTTATGACTCCAAATCCCATAATCCCCAATCCTTGATCAACATAGCTGAGGGTTCTGGGAGTTGGAGTCCAAACCTTCAAAGGACGAGAGTTTGGGATTCCTAACTTAAATAGATTTCGATCGGGAACCAATTCCTTTCCAACTCCATCCAAAACAAAATGAAAAAAAAACGCAACTTTGCATTTTTGCAAAAATGCAAAATGCCTGCCATGAAATGCACCCAATTTGGGAGCATTTTTACCGCCCAATATATATATTTACAGTATATATATTTAGCACTATTTCCACTTCAGAGATCCCCGAATCCCCAAATGTATCCTGTTACGTTTTGCACCCAAAATATGTATGTATCTACAACAGGAGTAAAAAAATAATAATAATTGCACATACCCGACCCAGTCCTGTTGGTGCCTTATGCATGTCTTGAGTTTCCCTATAGAAAACATTGAAATTTTTGTCTATATTCAGGGTTATGGAAGGAGGGTTTTTTGCACACATGAAGGCACACGTCCACGGGTTGCAAATTGTGCATTTCCGCACATGCGTATGGTTCTGCATTGGGTTCTGCAACGTTGCAATTCATTTCATGCAACCGAGCATCTAATGGTTGTGCAATGTTGCAATTCATGTCATGCAGCTGAGCATCTAATGCATTAAATTATAGGTACAGGTAGCAACCCTATATCGTTTCCACTATTTAAACATGGCTCTCAGCTTTTTCTTAAACATCTCCAGCTCCCAAAGCCACTCCTTATAAAATTCGGCTTCCAAATCTATGACCATTTCGGTCACCTTTTTTGGACACTTTCCGTCTTGTTTACATCCATATCTTCAATTGCTTTGCCCCGAACTGGACTCAATGTGATTCCAAGTGAGGTCCGGCCATAGCAGAGTATTTTTATTTTATTTATTTCTATCATTTCTATCCCGCCCTTCTCACCCAAATTCGATGCCAATATACAATACAAAGAATTAAAACATGAGCAATTAAAACAGTTAACAAAATAACAATATACAGTAGAGTCTCACTTATCCAAGTTAAACGGGCCGGCAGAAGCTTGGATAAGCGAATATCTTGGATAGTAAGGATGGATTAAGGAAAAGCCTATTAAACATCGAATTAGGTTATGATTTTACAAATTAAGCACCAAAACAAATTTGACAGAAAAAGTAGTTCAATACACAGTAATGTTATGTTGTAATTGCTGTATTTACGAATTTAGCACCAAAATATCATGATATATTGAAAACATTGACTACAAAAATGCCTTGGATAATCCAGAAGCTTGGATAAGTGAGACTCTATTGTACAATAAATAAATTTAAAACAATACAATGCAAATTACTTAAACCATTCATCCGCAAAACCTTGTATGTGAACCTTAATCCAGAGTAGTCGGGACTATAATGTCTCTCGATTTGGAGATACCGTACGGATTCGAATCTCATGCACCATCAAATCTAATGCGCATCCCCGTTTTCAAAACCCTGAAACCAACAAAAAGTATTTGCTGCTGAATGCTGTGCAATTGCAAAAAGTGCATTCTTTGTAATTTGGCCATTGCCTTTTCTCCGTTTAGGATTCCTTCTTCAAAAACAAAGTGTTCGAAACAACAAAGCTTCCAGCAACAAAAAGGAAAACCTTATGGTGCATCTATGCTGCACTTTAATTGTCTAAGATGACCATAAGACCCTAGTCTAATGCGCAACCTTGTTTTGGCGTGGTTGTTCAGCCAAAAAAAAGGTGAAGATTAGATTCAATTAAATAGGGTATATTCCTATTGATGCATCCTAGAATGGCATTGGCCTTTTTAGCTGCCGCATCACAAATGTGTTAAACCTTCTCTTCCCGTTAGGTTTATTTTTCCATTTGTTACAAAGAGAACCAAATCGATGTGTTGTCAAAGGCTGGGATCATAGGGTTGTTGTATGTTTTCCAGGCTGTATGGCCATGTTCCAGAAGCATTCTCTCCTGATGTTTCACCCACATCTATGGTAGGCATCCTCAGAGGTGACGAGGTATGGCGAAACTAAGCAAGGAAGGTTTATATATATCTGTGAAAAGTCCAGGGTGAGAGAAGAACTCTTTGTCAGTTGGAGGCCAGTGTGAATGTTGTCGTTAATCACCTCAATAAGCATTGAATAGCTTCATCTCCTGGCTTCCTGCCTGGGGGCATCCTTTGTTTAGAGTCGTTTAAAATCCCACAGTATCTTTGCGTGCTCATTTTCCAATATTTTTGCAGGTTTGTGATCCCACCAGTTCTTTACTGCTGGGAGGTGGGACTTGAGGCATAAGTTCCAATGGATCATTTGGGTCACATAGTTGTGCCTCTGTTTGTAGTCTGTCTGTGCGATTTTCTTACAGCAGCTGAGGATGTGATCCATGGTTTCGTCGGTTTCCTTGCACAGTCTACATTTTGGGTCATCAGCTGATTTTTCGATCTTGGCCTGAATGGCCTTTGTCCTGATGTCTTGCTCCTGGGCTGCAAGGATCAGGCCTTCTGTCTCCTTCTTCAGGGTCCCATTCGTGAGCCAGAGCCAGGTCTTCTCCTTATCAGCTTTTCCTTCAATTTTGTCAAGGAACTTTCCATGCAATGTTTTGTGGTGCCAGCTGTCAGCTCTAGTTTGTAGTGCGGTTTTCTTGTACTGATTTTTTTGTCTGCTCTGTTTTGAGGAGTTTCTGATTTTTGACTTCAATCAAAGCAGATCCTTCACTTTGTTTTACATATTCTGCCAGGGCATGTTCTTCTTCTTTGACTGCTTGTTTGACTTGTAAGAGTCCTCTGCCACCTGATCTTCTAGGCAGATATAGCCGGTCAACATCACTGCGAGGGTGCAGTGAATAATGAATGGTCATGAGTTTTCTTGTCAGCTCTAGTTTGTAGTGCGGTTTTCTTGTACTGATTTTTTTGTCTGCTGTGCTTTGAGGAGTTTCTGATTTTTGACTTCAATCAAAGCAGGTTCTTCACTTTGCTTTACATATTCTGCCAGGGCATGTTATATTATTATTATTATTATTATTATTATTATTATTATTATTAAACCAAGGATGCCCCCAGGCAGGAAGCCAGGAGATGAAGCTATTCAATGCTAATTGAGGTGATTAACTACAACATTCACACTGGCCTCCACTGACAAAGAGTTCTCTCACCCTGGACTCTCCACAGATATATATATTCTTTACTTTCCTTACTTAGTTTCTCCATGCCTCACAACCTCTGAGAATGCCTGCCATAGATGTGGGCAAAACGTCAGGAGAGAATGCTTCTAGAACATGTCCAGACAGCCCGGAAAACATACAACCCCAATGGCATTGGCCTTTTTAGCTGCTGCATCACAGCTGTGTTAAACCTTCACCTATTTTTCCATTTCTTACAAAGAGAACCAAATCAATTTGAGTGTTTCGACGAGACTTGGAACGAGATGCATGGAATTAAGGGGGTCCGGTCCGGAAAGTAATCGGGTCCTGGTTGTGGGAGGTTTGCCGGAGGAAAAAGCGGGGTCTGGCCTGCGTTTTGGGGAGGGGTCCGGAGGTCCCCCCCTCCCTCCCCGTTCCATCTTGCCACGGGCCACGTCCAGGCGTCTCATGCTTGGCCTCTGAGCATGTAATATTTTTGCACTTTGTCCGCAGGATGTATATTCCAGCTTCCGACATAATCCCTGTACAAAAAACAAACAAACAAAAAAACATCATTGACAACAACAGCAGCCTCCGAGTACGTAATGCTCTTCTTCTTTTTTTTATATATATATATATATATATAATTTCCGTCGGTTTGTTTTGTTTTGTTTTGTTTCTCTTCCTCTATGTATCACTTAATTTTGGTATGGTTCAAAACATCTTTGTAAGATGCCTCCTGCCTCGGGTCTTTTTCTTCTTCCTTTTTGGGGTTTTTCGGGGCGATGTTTAACTCCGAAATGCGCATGGCGCATCAAGGGCGCAGCGTTCCTTCCGAAATGTGCATGGCGCATCAAGAGCAAAGCGCATCAAAATCGCCCATATTCACCCACCGAAAATATCCGACTCCGACACAGCTCACCTGTTCCATATTGTATTTTTCTTCTTCCTTTTCGGGGTTTTCGGGGCGAGGTTTAACTCCGAAATGTGCAGCATTCCTTCCGAAATGCGCACGGCACATCAAGGGCAGAGCGCATCAAAACCGCCCATATTCACCCACCGAAAATATCCGACTCCAACACAGCTCACCTGTTCAATATTATAACTGAGATGCTAATGCAGGTTTGTCAATCATGCCAAGCTTTCTGGGACTCATGCGCACTGAAGCATGCTAGTATATTCCAGAGACCACAGGTCCCATGGGTCTATGGCAGGCATTTATTTATTTATTGACAATATTTATATTCCGCCCTTCTTTCTCATCCCAGAGTGCACTCAGGGCGGATCACAATGCACATATACACGGCAAACATTCAATGCCATTAGACATACGACATTATATAGACAGACACAGAGGCAATTTAACATTTTCCAGCTTCCAGCTTCATGAGTATTCTCGATTCCGGCCACAGGGGGAGCTGCTGCTCATCATCCACTGTGAAACAGAGTCCTTGGTGGAGTGCTTCCTCATTCTTCCACAAAATGCTGATGGATGTTTTTATGGTGACGTAAATTAGTTAAATTAGCCTCCCCCGCATAAGCGGTACCTAAAATTTCCTACTTGACAGATGCAACTGTTTTTCGGGTTGCTTAGGTCAACAACGAGCTAGGCTATTTAATGGTCGGGCACTCAATCCAAATGGTGATGTGAATTAGTTTAAATTAGCCTCCCCGCATAAGCAGTACCTAAATTTTCCTACTTGACAGATGCAACTCTTTCAGGTTGCTTAGGTCAACAACGAGCTAGGCTATTTAATGGCTGGGGGCTCAATCCAAATGGTGACGTGAATTAGTTTAAATTAGCCTCCCTGCATAAAGCGGTACCTACATTTTCCTACTTGACAGATGCAACTGCCTTTCGGGTTGCTTAGGTCAACAAGCTAGGCTATTTAATGGTCGGGCACTCAATCCAAATGGTTACGTACATTAAATTAGCCTCCCCGCATAAGGCTGTACCTAAAATTTCCTACTCAACAGACGCAACTATTGTTTGGGTTGCTTAGGTAAACAACGAGCTGGGCTATTTAATGGTCGGGCGCTCAATCTGACCCGGGCTGGTTTCGAACTCATGACCTCTCGGTCAGCAGATTTATTGCAGCTATATGGTTTTTAAAAAAAACAGAAAAAGTGTTTATTTGAGACTGGATCATCCCTCTTCCTTTCCCTTCAAAAGTAAGGCATTTTATTTTCTTAAAAACATTTTTTCCTCACGTAATAGTCGCATCCCTTTTTTTGATGATGTGTCAATAATATGTGATGAAATAGGGTATATTCTCCAATTTTAACAACCAATATATGATCTGTAAGATCACGGGATTCTTCGCAGTACAACTAGAGGCGAGTAGCTCCGCAACAGAGGTGGGCAAAGGGCCATTTTCTCTCTTAATGACCCGAAAAAGCTGCTTTTCTGTGGCTGCAATTCATCCCCAAATGCCTAAGGATCATAGAATCGTAGAGTTGGAAGAGACCTCACGGGCCATCCAGTCCAACATTCAAACGGCCTTAAAACTCTTTCGAACATAGTTTTTAAAAACATTAGGTGAGGCATTTTATTTTCTTAAAAACATTTTTTCCTCACATAATAGTCGTATCCCTTTTTTTTGACAACGTGTGAATAATACGTGATGAAATATGTGTCTTTTGAACACAGTATTTTAAAAAAAACATTATTTATTCAGCCAGTCTCCAAAGCAACGACGGGATCCTTCAGGCATTTTATTTTCTTAAAAACATTTTTCCTCACGTAATAGTTGCATCCCTTTTTTTTGACGACGTGTGAATAATAGGTGATGAAATATGTGTCTTTCGAACACAGTATTTTTAAAAAACATTATTTATTCAGCCAGTCTCCAAAGCAACAACAGGATCCTTCAGGCATTTTATTTTCTTAAAAACATTTTTTTCTCACATAATAGTCGCATCCCTTTTTTTGATGATGTGCGAATAATAGGTGATGAAATATGTGTCTTTCGAACACAGTATTTTAAAAAAACATTATTTATTCAGCCAGTCTCCAAAGCAACAACGGGATCCTTCAGGCATAACGGAGCCCATCATGCACTGCCAAGAAGAGGACGTAGTAGTGTCTGATCCCAATGGCAACACAACCGTTACAGCAATGCTCAGGAAGCGTCTTGAGCTACGCCGACCCTTCATAGAAGGCCTTTGCCATGGCGTGCCCCACTTTCACGGTCTTCTTCTCCTTGGCTTCGGGGCCCATGTTCCGGCGGGCCACCTTCACCCAATACGGCTCCGTCCGGGAGAGATAATCCGCATAGGTCTCGTCCTTCTGGACAACCGGGTGCTCTTCCTCCTCTTTTGTGGTGCAACGGGACGTAAATAAATAGGAGAAAATAAATTAGAATTGGGAGGCATCTAATTCAAAGCCCACATTGGCTGGGGTTCGGGGAACAGGACTGACTGCAAATAAAGAAACAAAGAGAACCCGTCTCTAGGTCCTCCAGCATGAAATAAGGTGAAGGACCTACAAGTACCTAGAGAGGACATTCGTAATCCCATCTGCAAATAAACAAATCCACCAAAGTGGAGGCATACTTGTAGTGGAAGCTGGTTCAAAGACATGCGCTTGGGTGGACTTGCAAGAAACCAGATGGGCCCCTTTGAGATAAACACATCCATGTTTTCACCGTGTGTTTATTGTGATCCTCAATAAACATGGAAAGGTAATAGCATGACCAATCATGGTGTTACTCTTCCAAGCAAAGCATCCTCATCACTCCAAAAATCTTATGTGTTGAACATAAGTCCAGTCATTCCAAGAGATGCTCTTTCCCGGTCTATTATTACTATTATTATTATTTTATTATGACACAGCAAACAAGATAGATATGCTGGATTTCGTATCACAAAATCACAAGTCGAACACTTCCCAAGTGTCTAGGACTGTGTGATGTATTTTCGGATGATGCAAATAATAATAATAATTATTATAGTACAAGTACCTTCATCTTCACTCTTATCATCATAAGAGCCTCTTCCTCCTCGTCTTCCTCTATTATTATTATTATTATTATTATTATTATTATTATTATTCAAAACCTTCTTCACTCTCATCATAAGTCTTCCTTCTCCTCCTCGTCTTCCATCATCATCATCATCATCATTATTATTATTATTATTATTCAATTTCTTTCATCTTCATTCTCATCATTATCATCTGTCTTCCTCATCATCATCTTCCTCTATTATTATTATTATTATTATTATTATTCAAAACCTTCACTCTCATCATAAGTCTTCCTTCTCCTCCTCGTCTTCCATCATCATCATCATCATCATCATCATCATCATCATTATTATTATACAAGTACCTTCATCTTCACTCTCATTATCATCATCAGTCTTCCTCCTCCTCATCTTCCTCTATTATTATTATTATTATTATTATTATTATTATTCAATACCTTCATCTTCACTCTCATCATCAGTCTTCCTCCTCCTCATCTTCCTCTATTATTATTATTATTATTATTATTATTATTATTATTCAATACCTTCATCTTCACTCTCATCATCATAAGAGTCTTCCTTCTCCTCATTTTCCATCATCATCATCATCATCATCATCATCATCATTATACAAGTACCTTCATCTTCACTCTCATCATCATCATCATCATCAGAACCTTCCTCCTCCTCCTCGTCTTCTTCTCCTCCTTCAGCACCTTCCGCATCTCCCTCTTCGTCAGACTCGGATTCTTCAAGCCATTCCTGAGTTTCTAACACATTTTTAAAAAAAGATATACAAATTTAATGAATTTGGGAGTGCCTTCTCTCAGCAACCATCAACAACTCCTCTTTGGAAAAAATGCCTGAAAATTGTGCTAATTTCCAAAATGTAAACAAACTTCTACTGGACGTCTGGATGGGGGACCACCAGGAAGGACTATGGAAAAACTTGGAAAGAAGTGGGCAATACCGAGATAGATCCAACCAAGGATTTGATTTATTAAGAGGCAGCTTCCTATGTTCTTCTTGCTTTGTGCATTTAATATAGAAATGCATGCACGCAGAGTCAACTGTTGCAAGTATTACCAGGTAACTTCCATTTATTTTCTTGATGCATGGGTCAATTGGTTTCCACCTGTCCAACCAGGCTGCTTTTAAGACCAAGCAAGAAAATGAGGATTGGGAACAACACCTACCAAAAACTCTGGATGGCTTCCATTCTATGCTGACAATAAGGTCTAACTAATTATAATAAGGCAGCTTTCCATCTTTCTAACTCAACGAGTTAAACAGGACGAGGTCCTCAAGATGCCAAACTAGATATGCAATGCAAGGAGAGGTGTCTGATTATTTTGGTGGGTCCATTTAACCGTTCTGAGGTTTATTTGAGCTCTCCGTGGTGCTGAAACTATCGCGCCAGGAGGTTTCAGCACCATGGATAGCTCTCTCGGGATCTGGAGTTGCTCCTGCAAATCCCAAAGCCATTGATCTCCTTTGAGGGCAAGAAAATGGCAATTTTTGGGTTGCAACCACAGAGCAGACCCTATCTTTTGTCCTCATCTTCCGCCCTTCTATCCCGTCTTCCCCTCTTAGGATGCAAGGAGGTTGGCATCCCTAGAATACTATGGAGACAATTCTATCCAGGCAACGACATGCTAATAAAACCACTGGGAATTGTATCTGGTCTTCTCAAACTCCTTCTCAAAGAGCCCGAAGGGGAACAAGTTCCACAACCTCCTCTGCTCCGAAACCAAGAAGTGGGAGATGTTTTTTTACAAATTGCTCTGAGATTTACATGTCTTTACATAAGTAACTTAAATCCTGCCTATCCGTGACAAAAGAGCGCTCTAAGAACCTAACAGGATTTAAAAAAGAAAATTATATACTGTTAAGTAGGGAAACTGTGTGAAAATGAGGGGGACGAAGCAGAAACTGGGCTGGGCATCGAGATCTATGGTTTGCTAAGGCCAATAATTTAAAAGACACGATGATATAAATAAGAGCAAGCTACCAGTCCTTATTGTCACAGAGAACGAAAGATAGATAGATAGATAGATAGATAGATAGATAGATAGATAGATAGATAGATAGATAGATAGATAGATAGACGGACTGATGGATGGATGTCTGGATGGGTAGATGGATGGATGGATGATAGATGGAGGAGATGATAGATGGAGATGGATAGATAGATGGATGGATGGATAGATAGATGATTGATGGACAGATGATAGATGATATCTGGATAGATGGGGAGATGGATGGATAGATGGATGGATGTCTGCATGATGCCTGGATAGATGGGGAGATTGATGGATGTCTGGATGATGGACTGATCGATGGATGTCTGGATGGGTAGATGGATGGATAGATGGATGGATGATAGATGGAGATGGATAGATAGATAGATGATTGATGGATGGATAGATAGGGAAATGGATAGACAGATGATAGATTGATGGGTGATAGACAGACAGGCAGATGGATGATGGAAGAAAGCTAAACTAGCTGGATGATAGAAGAAAGGTAGGTAGATTGCTAGAGCCATTGGACATTTTGGAAGCAGGAAAGATGAAAGATTATGAGAGATTCAAAACATGAGGAGGTTCACTACTCCCCAAACATTCCATTCAGATACCGGATGAACAGCAGAAACATGGTAAGAAAAGAAGCATCGAAGAAACTACATGAGAAGAGGCACGAGATGCATGATGTGCCTCGTTTCTTTGGACCAGGCGGTGGCTTGGAGTTCAGAGACAACCTCCTTGGAAAGCAGTCTGTAGTAAGCGCATAAAGAGTGTGCAAGGGAAAAACATGCTCCCTTTGCTCCTTCTCAAGTCAAGCCATGGCTTGGTGCCTGCGCATTACGGCCTACGCTGTGCGTGGCAGCCGCTCCGGCCAAAATCAAAGGAGCAAACGGAGTTCAGGCTCACCTTTGGGTGGAACGATTAAGCCTCCGGCTGCGCAAGGCAGACACGCACCGGCTTATGGGCCCCGGGGGGCAGAGGGGGAAATAACGTTTCCCAGGATTAAAGCCGGACAGAATTAGCCTCTCCCTCCCTCTGTACAAACAGTTCATTCAAAGCCATTCATGGTTCCAGGAGGGAAGGCAACCCTCTCAATGTAAATAGACTTTTGCCCCAGACAGCACCAAAGGTCACCCTCCCATTCCTCGGCCCTTTCGCACAGCTGTATGAAAGCCACACTGAACTGGATTATATGGCAGTGTGGACTCAGGTGACCCAGTTCAAAGCAGATATTGTGAGTCATTGGCCTTGATGTTCTGGGTCATATGGCTGTTGAAGGGAACTACAAATGGCTGTGGCCATTCAAGCGGCGTCAAACCACATGGATCCTACACTGCAGATGCACTAGACGTTTGCTCTGAAAATTCAGATCAATAGAATTTATCTTTCTGCTTTTTCTGTCAATTAGGAAATGACACTGATAATGCAGGAACAAAATTGTGTTACACAGTGTTATTAATTATTAATTTATTGATTGATTTTTTTATTGATTGATTTATTTTTGATATCAATTATCAATTGCTTTTTGATTGATTGATCGATTGTTTTGACTGATCGATTGCTTTTTTATTGGCTTTGATTGATCAATTGCTTTTTGATTGATTGATTGATCAACTGATTTTTGATCAATTGATGTTTAATTGATCAATTGATTTTTGATGGATCAATTGATTTTGATTGATCAATTGATTTTTGATCAATTGATTTTTGATGGATCAATTGCTTTTTGATTAATCAATTGCTTTTTGATTAATCAATTGCTTTTTGATTAATTTTTGATTGATCAATTGCTTTTTGATTGATTGATCATTGATTTTTGATTGATCAATTAATTTTTGATTGATTAAATTTTTGATATCAATTATCAATTGCTTTTTGATTGATCGATTGCTTTTTTATTGATCAATTACTTTTTGATTGATCAATTGCTTTTTGATCAATTGATTTTTAATTGATCAATTGATTTTTAATTGATCAATTGCTTTTTGATTGATTAAATTTTTGATTGATTGATTTTTACTGTGGCCTGCAGTTGCCTTCCCATATCTAAGGCATCTTTGGAAGGGAAACCTAAAGATCTTGTGAAAACCCAACTCTCACGACCCCATAGCATTGAGCCATGGCAGCCAAAGCAGCATCAAACCACATTCCAACCACATCACGGTGCGCAAGGCCCCCCACCCCGAGCAACGAGGACTCAAAGGACGGCAAAGGCGAGACTTACTGGGGTCCATTTCCACCAGGACCTTCCACCCGTCCATCTTGTGGAGGTCGAGGGCGTAGAGGTCATTCAAGGTGAACTGGCGGTCTCCCACTTCGAACATCCCACCGAATACATAGAGGGTCCCATGCTTGACCGCCAGCATGGCGTTGGACCGCGGACACGGCTCCACCAACTGGCCGGAGGCCTCATCCGCCGCTTCCTCCTCCTCCTCTTCCTCCTCCTCCTCCGACTTCTGGGCTTCGGCCTCTGGGATGGAGACCACTTGCTTGATGGTCATCACGGTCCCGTCTTCGGCCACCACTTCCTTCACGATCTCCAAGGGACCTGGAGGCGGCTGCAATGCCGCTTCACCGTCTCCATGCGCTTCCTCCGTCGCCGCTCCTCGCCTTCGCTTCTTCTTCTCAGACCTGGGGCCCTTTGGGTGACCAATAATAATAATAATAATAACAACTTTATTTTTGTACCCCGCCTCCATCCCCCCGGAGGAACTCGAGGTGGTTAATATGGAGCCAAGCACAGGCAATTACAATAAAAATAAAATACCTACAAGACACACAACAACATTAAGTAAAAATGCATATACAATCTATATACAGTAGAGTCTCACTTATCCAACATAAACGGGCCGGCAGGACGTTGGATAAGCGGATATGTTGGATAATAAGGAGGCATTAAGGAAAAGCCTATTAAACATTAAATTAGTTTATGATTTTACAAATTAAGCACCAAAAGATCGCATTATACAACAAATTTGACAGAAAAAGTAGTTCAATATGCAATAATGCTATGTAGTAATTACTGTATTTATGAATTTAGCACCAAAATATCACGATATATAGAAAACTTTGACTACAAAAATGCGTTGGATAATCCAGAACATTGGATAAGCGAGTGTTGGATAAGTGAGACTCTACTGTATATATAAATGTAAAGTACGTTTGTAGGACTGAGTAAACAACAAAACCACTGAACCAAATCACACCAAACTTGGCCACAAAAGACATAGTTATCCAATCTATGTCTTTCAAACAAAAAACCTAGAAAAATAAGAGTCCAAATTAGAGGACGAGGAAGAGCCGTGTACCCCCACCATTCCCGGCTGCCAGTCAGAAGGGTATTCCAGCTCACCAAACAAAGATTCCCATAAGAAGAAAATGGCCAGGCTTTGAGACTGCAAAACTATTCACTGCTATTCCACCTAGCCAACAAAGAATCCCCATAAGCCACAGCAACACGTGGCCGAGCACAGCTAGTAACACAATAAAACAATAAAATAGTAAAAATAACATAATAAAACAGCGTATAAAAAACAATTCAGAGCATCGAGAAAAGAATCCATATTTTTTGCCACCAGAAACCTTCACTGTAGGCATTCTCTCACAATGCAAAGCAGGTGACTAGTGGGCTCTTGTATAGCATATATATATATATATATAGGATTATTTTCCCCAAAAATAGTCCTTTATATCCTCAGTCACTCAGGTCAAACAGGGATTCTGGGAAGGTATGAAAACCTCTTATACCATGAGAGTCACCCACCTCTGCTATTATTATCATCATTATTATATTTATTTATAGCCTGCCTTATCTTCTCAAAGGGGATTCAAGCGGCTTGACGTAAAAGCATTGGTATTCAATAAGCATGTGCAAGAAAATGGGATGTTTCGGAAATCCGTAGACACCTCCAAGGGCATGATTGCATAGATCGCCTTTACCTTCAGTACCTATTCATCTACTCACATTTTCATGTTTTCGAACTGCTAGCTGGGGCTGACAGCAGGAGCTCACTCCGCTCGCTGGATTTGGACCTGCCAACCTTTCGGTCAACAAATTCAGCAGCTCAGCGGTTTAACACAGTCCAAAACGGGTATTACCTAACATCCAAAAATAAGCAAGGCCCTTTTCTAATAACCTGGGTACCCAAGCTAGATTAAAATATACTTCAAAGTCCTGAACTCAGTAGCCTCACTCATCTAAAAAGGAGGGTCCGCCAAAGACGTTGTTCGACAGACCTTCAACAGCCCAGGGAACCACCGGTTCTTGGCCAGGTCGTAGAAATAGATGTCGTTGAAGAAGTCTCCCTCGAGCTGCTCCTCGTCCTCCTCGTCGTGGACGCCGCCAAAGAGGAGGGACCGGTGGTTGGGGCCCACGGACACCGAGAAGCCCGACCGAGGCGGAGGCTTCACCCCAGAAGGGCTCAGCCGAGACCAGGACCATTTCTCTGGCAGGGAAAAAGCATCCCCAACGGGGAACATCAGCAGCAGTTTAGCAGATCGGAAGCTGCTCGAGTACAGCAGTAGAACCAAGGAGCTCCAGTGTGATGCCTAGGGCACCTTTGGCCCTAGACCCTGTGCCCATTCTTGACCAGGATGAAGAAGATTTGGGTTTTCTCCCAAGATTCAACACCCTTCCAGATGCCTCATGTTGACATCTCCAAGCCAGAGCCAATTAAGAATGCCCTTGAGATACTGCCGGCTCTCCCAGATTCTCCGGAAAGTTTAATGTTTGATCGTAGGGCATTTGTACACACAGACAGATCAAACAGACAAAGCCTCCGGAGAAGCGCCAGATTAGCGGAGCATGGTGACTACGGCTAAGCCCAGTTCTCTTGGGAAGAATTGGGGAGTTAGACACCTGGTGCAGTGACTGTAACAAGCTCAATTATCTTGGGAAGTTTTAGGGAGTCAGGCACCTGGTTTGGGGGAGCTTATGAACTTCAATAAAAGTGTTGTGTTGAGAATTTGCCTTTGTGGTGATAACTTTACTTCTCACTGAGAAACATTATCGTCTCCAGCTCCTGGATTCCAAGCAGCCTGACAGTGCGCTTACTCTTGAGTAGACCGGGTGCCGGTCTACCTCCTTGCCAAGTTTGGACTGTGTTTCAGCTCCTGAACATCTAGTTCCTGCCTTGCCCTGAAATCCTGTTTTGGACATTTATTCTAGAGAACTCTTCTTGCTACTTGCTCTTTTCCCCACTCAAAACTCAGGCGGAGTTTTGAGTGTGTTTCGGTTTCTGGATTTTAAACTCTAATACTGGACATAAGACTTATACTTATTGCACTAAATTTGATCTTTCCTGGAAGGTCAATTGCTACTTCAACTTTGCTGCTTATTTCCTTTTGGAACTTTACTTGCTTTAATAAAGATATTATATTGTTATTGGTCTTTGTGTTGGTTTTCGGTGCTCCAGCTGCCCTTGGGCGTAACATCCAGCAATTACAGGCGTCTCGTGCAATTGAGCTCCGACGGGACTCGAACCCAGCTCAAGCCCTGTTTCCGCTCACCTGGGCTGCTTTCGGCCTTCAGCAGGAACATATCCGAGTGGAGGGTCCCCTTGTCCACGTCCTTCTTGATTCTCTGCAAAACAAGGACAGCATTAAATATTACTATATTGTACTAGAGCACTACACTGCAATATTATTAATAATATTACATGTAATATACAATTATTATATTATTGTTATATTGCATTATTATATGGTATTACATTATAATATTATCAATATTATATGTATATACAATATATTATATTATTAGCATAGCACAATAAACTGTATATACTTGAGTATAAGCCTAGTTTTTCAGCCCTTTTTTTAAGACTAAAAAAGCCCCCGTCGGCCTAAACTCAGGTCAGGGTCCTGGTTGGCTTATATTTGGGTCAGCTTAGACTTGAGAATATATGGTACATTTATTATTTTTCTCTATTGTTATTGGTATTACAGTAGAGTCTCACTAATCCAAGCCTCTCTTATCCAAGCCTCTGGATAATCCAAGCCATTTTTGTAGTCAATGTTATCAATATATCGTGATATGTTGGTGCTAAATTCGTAAATACAGTAATTACAACATAACATTACTGCGTATTGAACTACTTTTTCTGTCAAATTTGTTGTATAACATGATGTTTTGGTGCTTAATTTGTAAAATCATAACCTAATTTGATGTTTAATAGGCTTTTCCTTAATCCCTCCTTATTATCCAAGATATTTGCTTATCCAAGCTTCTGCCGGCCCGTTTAGCTTGGATAAGTGAGACTCTACTGTATTACATTTATTATTTTTCTCTATTATTGTTGCTACTATTACATTTATTTTACTCTATTTTTATTATTATTAATAATACATTTATTATTTCACTCTGGTCTTATTATTATCATTGCATTTATTATTTTCCTGTATTTATTTTTATTATTATTATTATTATTATTATTATTATTATTACATGTATTATTTTACTCTATTATTATTAAAAGGATACATAAGACCATTTACATTGAAGAAAATGAGAGTGATGATTGGATCAGAGTTGGACAGTCTTATCTTAATTTTGAGCTTTATGTAAATATTCAAAAACATTTAACATACCGATGCCTCGATTAATGTAATTTTATTGATATCTATTTTTATTTCTGAAATTTACCACTCTCGGCTTATACTGGAGTCAATGTTTTCCCAATTTTTTGTGGCAAAATTAGGTGCCTCGGCTTATATTTGGGTCATCTTATATTCGAGTATATACGGTAAGCATTATATATTACTATATTGTACTAGACCACAACACTGCACTATTATTAGTAATATTAGGTGTAAAATATAATATACAATTATAATAGTGTATTATTATAATTGCTGTTAGGAATTGTGGGAGTTGGAGTCCAAAACACCCGGAAGGCCCAAGTTTGCCCATGCCGGGAGCAAATCCCATTACACATCCACACCTTCTGAGAAAAAAAAAACATGTGTAGGATGATGATCACCTGCTTGGAGTAGCCTCCATAGACCACAACGTTGCCCTCGGGAGAGGTGGCCAAGTGGCAGCCGGACCTCGGCGCTGGAGCCAACCCCGAAGGAGACACCTTGGACCAGGTAAAGGAGTCCAGGTTAAAGGCATAGACGTCGTTGTAGTAGATGTAGTCTCTGCCCAGAGGAAAAGCAAGAGGCCATAGTTACAAGGATGGCAAGACTTTGTTTTTAATCTCAGAGTACATATTTTAAACTAAAGACGTTTCAAGGGAGTGTATATTTTTTGGGCAACTTCAATAATAACAACAACAACAACAACAAAACATTGCATGGAAAGTTCCTTGACAAAATTGAAGGAAAAGTTGACAAGGAGAAGACCTGGCTCTGGCTCACGAATGGGACCCTGAAGAAGGAGACAGAAGGCCTGATCCTTGCAGCCCAGGAGCAAGACATCAGGACAAAGGCAATTAATAATAATAATAATAATAATAATAGAAGACCTGGCTCTGGCTCACGAATGGGACCCTGAAGAAGGAGACAGAAGGCCTGATCCTTGCAGCCCAGGAGCAAGACATCAGGACAAAGGCAATTAATAATAATAATAATAATAATAATAATAATAATAATAATAATAATAAAAGACCTGGCTGTGGCTCACGAATGGGACCCTGAAGAAGGAGACAGAAGGCCTGATCCTTGCAGCCCAGGAGCAAGACATCAGGACAAAGGCAATTAATAATAATAATAATAATAATAATAGAAGACCTGGCTCTGGCTCACGAATGGGACCCTGAAGAAGGAGACAGAAGGCCTGATCCTTGCAGCCCAGGAGCAAGACATCAGGACAAAGGCAATTAATAATAATAATAATAATAATAATAGAAGACCTGGCTCTGGCTCACGAATGGGACCCTGAAGAAGGAGACAGAAGGCCTGATCCTTGCAGCCCAGGAGCAAGACATCAGGACAAAGGCAATTAATAATAATAATAATAATAATAATAATAATAATAAAAGACCTGGCTGTGGCTCACGAATGGGACCCTGAAGAAGGAGACAGAAGGCCTGATCCTTGCAGCCCAGGAGCAAGACATCAGGACAAAGGCAATTAATAATAATAATAATAATAATAATAGAAGACCTGGCTCTGGCTCACGAATGGGACCCTGAAGAAGGAGACAGAAGGCCTGATCCTTGCAGCCCAGGAGCAAGACATCAGGACAAAGGCAATTAATAATAATAATAATAATAATAAATAATAGCTGATAAGGAGAAGACCTGGCTCTGGCTCACGAATGGGACCCTGAAGAAGGAGACAGAAGGCCTGATCCTTGCAGCCCAGGAGCAAGACATCAGGACAAAGGCCATTAATAATAATAATAATAATAATAATAATAATAATAATAATAGAAGACCTGGCTCTGGCTCACGAATGGGACCCTGAAGAAGGAGACAGAAGGCCTGATCCTTGCAGCCCAGGAGCAAGACATCAGGACAAAGGCAATTAATAATAATAATAATAATAATAATAATAATAAATAATAGCTGATAAGGAGAAGACCTGGCTCTGGCTCACGAATGGGACCCTGAAGAAGGAGACAGAAGGCCTGATCCTTGCAGCCCAGGAGCAAGACATCAGGACAAAGGCCATTCAGGCCAAGATCGAAAAATCAGCTGATGACTCAAAATGCAAGGAAACTGACGAAACCATTGATCATCTCCTCAGCTGTTGTAAGAAAATCGCACAGACAGACTACAAACAGAGGCACAACTATGTGGCCCAAATGATTCATTGGAACTTATGCCTCAAGTACCACCTCCCTGCAGTTAAGAACTGGTGGGATCACAAACCTGCAAAGGTTGTGGAAAATGAACACGCAAAGATACTGTGGGACTTCCGAATCCAGACTGACAAAGTTCTGGAACACAACACACCAGACATCACAGTTGTGGAAAAGAACAAGGTTTGGATCATTGATGTCGTCATCTCAGGTGACAGTCGCATTGATGAAAAACAACAGGAAAAACTCAGCCGCTATCAGGACCTCAAGACTGAACAGCAAAGACTCTGGCAGAAACCAGTGCAGGTGGTCCCGGTGGTGATGGGCACACTGGGTGCCGTGCCAAAAGATCTCAGCCAGCATTTGGAAACAATAGACATTGACAAAATCACGATCTGCCAACTGCAAAAGGCCACCCTACTGGGATCTGCACGCATCATCTGAAAATACATCACACAGTCCTAGACACTTGGGAAGTGTTCGACTTGTGATTTTGTGAAACGAAATCCAGCATATCTATCTTGTTTGCTGTGTCATACAACGTAGTTGTGTCAATAATAATAATAGTAATAATAATAATAATAATAATAATAATAATAATAATAATAATAACTTTATTTTTATATCCCGCCACCATCTCCCTGTAGGGCCTCGGGGTGGCTAACATGGGGCTAAGGCCAAATAATCACAATAAAACAAATAATATACAATCAGAACAAATAACATCATCAGCAGTAAAAATTTAAACAGTTTAAAAGTACTAAAACAACAGCAAACAGCCATAAAGAACAAAGCAGAGTAAGATAATAAAAGATTGGGCAAAGTGTGTGGTGTGCATGGTTAGAAGTCTGAGTAGAACACTACTTTCAAAGTAACTGCAACTGCAAAGAAACAACCATCCTCTGCCAACCAAATATATTTTTGTAGTGGCATGTCTTTATCCTTGGCTGTTTAAAGACATGGTTCTTCAGTCTAAACAGCTGAGTTACGTGTGTGCCATTACATGAATGCTTATGCATATCATTTGTTCAAAGGGTTGACTTCTAACAAGGTCATGCTTTTCTTGACTAGTGGTTTTCCAAAGGTGGTCTCCACATATTCATGGAGATTCACATTTGCTAAAAGCATATGTGCCCAGAGCCTGGGTCCAGTTCCCCCCCCCCCCCCAATAGCTTATGTAACAAGTTATGGAATTTGCAATAAGCAAAAATAATAATCATAGTGGTAGCTATCTGTAATGGATCTTGCATACTTTACAAGGTTGGTCTATCTCGCAGGACTGGTGTGCAGCCATTTTGCAAATGAGAAGTTACTTAGCAACTGGAGATGGGCGGAGCCAAAATGACAGTTGGGGTCAGAGCATTCTTTTTCAGTTATTTAATTATTTCCATCATTTCTATCCCGCCCTTCTCACCCGAAGGGACTCAGGGCGGCTCACAATCTGGCAAAATTCAATGCCAATATACAATACAAAAAGATAAAACATAAGCAATTAAAACAATTAGATAATTTAAGAAAATACAATAAATAGATTTAAAACCATACATTAGCAGTTAGGCTTTGGACTCTAGTGAGTGAGCCGTTGGGTTTTTGACAGTCAGTTAGGAGTTGACTTTTGGCGTTGAGTGAGTTGGGAACCGTGTTTTAAAAAGGAAGCCTCTTTGAGGAAATATAGTTAGAGCCTTTAAGAAGGGAAAAGCTAAGAATTGTATCGTGGAGTCTAGGGAGTTACAGTTTAAATCCTAAGAGAAGTGGATTTAAAAGTAAATTGTCCTGTTTATGTTCCTTAGTGAAGGAACATTGGTTACACAGAAACCAAGTACAGTAAAGTCTCACTTATCCAACATAAATGGGCCGACAGAATGTTGGATAAGCGAAAATGTTCAACATCCCAATCAAGCTTTCCCAATGGATGAGGAACAACATGGCGGACCAACCTGGCGCTTTCATGGAAACCACCGAAGACGACCAGTTGTCTCTTGCAGGCCACCATACGGTGTCCGCTCCGACCCGACGGAGCTCCGGAGGCCCTGGAAGAGAAGCAACAACAGAAGGGAAGGGAGAAAAGTTGAGCCTGGTTCCTCTCTAGGAAATAGTCAGGTCCTCTATTGCAACCCCGTGGAAAAGATGAGCCGCACATGCCATTCCCGCCCCCGCTTTGCCAACATCTGTGCCTTACCTGGGTGGCTGTCTGCCTTTTGTTTTAATGCAATCCTTGCTAAGTGTGGAAACGGGGAGGAAAAATATCAAAAAATCCGTTTCTCCTCCCTCTCTCCTTCCTTCATCCCTGGCATTTCAATTGCATGTTGCAGAAGGCGCAAACGGCAGCCAAAAAATAGTATGAGCCAACACATCACACCAGGAAAAAGCTTGAGTTACTACAAGGATTTTAGCTATTTATTTTTAATAGTCCTTCTGCTAGGTTGGCAGAAGCTGGGGCTAGCAGTGGGAGCTCACTCCGCTCCCCGGATTCGAACCTGCAACTTTTCGGTCTGCAAGTTCAGCAGCTCAGCGCTTGAACACGCTGCACCACCGCGGGCTCTAAGTTAAACATAGTAATAAATATACCGTATATACTCGAGTATAAGCCGACCCGGATATAAGCCGAGGAACCTAATTTTATCACAAGAAAACTGGGAAAACATTGACTCTAGTATAAGCCGAGAGTGATAAATTTCAGAAATAAAAATAGATACCAATAAAATTACATTAATCGAGGCATCGGTAGGTTAAATGTTTTTGAATATTTACATAAAACTTATCTTAAGATAAGACTGTCCAACTCTGATCAAATTATTATTGTAATTTTCTTCAATGTAAATGTGCTTATGGATCCTTTTAATAATAATAGAGTAAAATAATACATGTAATAACAATAATAATATCAGAGTGAAATAATAAATGTATTAATAATAATAATAAAAAACAAAGTAAAATAAATGCAATGCTAACAATAATAATAGAGTAAAACAATAAATTTAATAATACCAGTAAAAATAGAGAAAAATAATAAATATACCATATATACTTGAGTATAAGCCAGCCAGGACCCTCACTTAAGTATAAGCCGAGAGGGGCTTTTTCAGTCCTAAAAAAGGGCTGGAAAACTAGGCTTATATCCAAGTATATACAGTAATAATAATAATAATAATAATAATAATAATAATAATAATAATAATAATATAGCAATATATTATACTTAGAGCCCTTGGTCTCTTCACACTTATGGTTTTGACTCTATGATTTTGAATGGCAAAAATAACAATGTGCTCACTTGATCTGCTCCCAGGTCTTGGTGGCCAAATGCAAGACCCAGAGGTCTTTGTAATGGTAAAACTGCTCTCCGTTGGGTGATGCGAATTCACCGCCAAAGACCCAAAGCTGCCCGCCTCCTTGAGCCACAGCTACAGCCTGAAAGAAGAAAAAGAGAGAGATTAAAAAGGTGCAAAAACATTGCAAAACTACATTCATCACCTTCCATATTTGCAGGTTAACTATTTGCACATTTAATTCGTGCAAAGGTGGCCTACGTGCAACCGAAAAACCAGGTCCTCTTTAGGCATTTTGCAGGTCCATCGACGCAAACCTATGGCCAATATTTGGCAGAAATCAACCATAGTGTTGCACTGGAAGACCCAGAGATTGCTAGAGAGAATATATAAATCCACATAAGTTAAGCCCGCAAATGTGGAAGGACTATATATATATCTATATAGTCTATGCGTTCCCACCAGAAATTCCTTTTTTTGTGCTTTATTAATTTTTATTCAGAAACAAAGAGAATATATATATATAAAGGATCTATACTTTTACTATACATATATTTATATATTTGTTTATTATTTTATTTATTTACAACATTTATACCCCACCCTTCTCACCCGAGGGGACTCAGGGCGGCTTACAAAAATTGGCAAAATTTAATGCCCAAATTGCAATCATAAAAACAAAACAATATAAACAGATCTGTTAATAACATTGTTAAAACACATTATAAAAACCTTAAAAACATATATATAATTAATTCCATTCATCCGAGATCCTCATATATGACTATACACTGTATATAGTCTATACGTTCCCACTAGAAATTCCTTTTTTGTGCTTTATTAATTTGTATTCAGAAACAAAGAGAATATATATATATATATATATATATAAAGGATATATACCTTTTCTATATATAACATATATATATATGACTATATACCATATATAGTCTATGCGTTCCCACTAGAAATTCCTTTTTTGTGCTTTACTAATTTTTATTCAGAAAAAGAGAATATATATATATATATATATATATATATATATATAGGAAATATACCTTTACTATATATATATATTCTGTATATAGTCTATGCGTTCCCACCAGAAATTCTTTTTTTTGTGCTTTACTAATTTTTATTCAGAAACAGAATATATATATATATATACACACACACACACACATACATATACACATATATAAAGGATATATACCTTTACTTTATATATATATATATATGACTACATACTGTATATAGTCTATGCGTTCCCACTAGAAATTCCTTTTTTGTGCTTTATTAATTTTTATTCATAAGCAAAGAGAATATATAAAAAGGATATATACCTTTACCTTTACTATATAATATATTATATAGATAGATAGATACACACATAAACAATACAAAGATAGCAGATTTTAATAGTATATAACACTAAAACTACTATTAAAACAAACACACCGACCGAAGACTATGCTAATGTACAGATACTAAACACACAACTATTATACAAACTGTGCAAAATGTCAGGAGAGAATGCTTCTGGAACATGGCCAAACTCACAACAACCCAGTGATTCCGGCCATGAAAGCCTTTGGATTTGTTGTCTATTGATTTTTGACCCACATTACAATTCCCAAAGGATCTATTTCAGAGCAACTTTCCAAGGCTTGTACTGCAACTCCCATCATCCCCAACCCAAGAAGAGCTTGATGCCACTCAAATGCTGCTCAGACCAAACGAACACGGCTTCCATGAGTGCCATCTAGCGGACACCATCCTTTATGACAATTTTATAAGGACCCGAAGGTCAATTATTATGGGATTTTTCCTCTCTTCCTGAGGCCGAGAGAGTGTGTCTCACCCAAGGGCTGAGCTGGGATTCGAACCCGGGTCTCCAGGGCTTGGATCCAACACCGGAACCACTACATTATGTCCACTTTAATGCAATGGAGTCCTGGGAGTTGTAGTCCCGGGAATTATAGTATTACACGGTCTTGAGCCATCTCTGCCCGAGTGCAACTACAACTCCCATTAGGAGTTGTAGTTCTACACGGTCTTGAGCCTTCTCTGCCCAAGAGGCCAAACTACAACTCTCATTGGATCCTAAAAGTTGTAATTAACTTTTGCAAGGTTTTGAGCCTTCTCTGCCCTAGAGTGCAACTACAACTCCTATAGGATCCTGGGAGTTTTATATATTTTGGGAGTTGTAGTTTTGCAAGGCCTTGACCCATCTCTGTCCAAGAGTGCGACTATAACTCCTATAGGATCCTGGAAGTTGTATATATACAAGGTCTTGAGCCTTTACTGCCAAAGAGTGCAAACTACAACTCCCACAGGATTTTGCGAGTTGTAGTTTTGCAAGGCCTTGACCCATCTCTGTCCCAAGAGTGCAACTACAACTCCATTAGTTGCCTGGGAGTTGTAGTTTTACACAGTCTTGAGTTAGCTCTGTCCAAGAGTGCAACTACAACTCTCATAGGATCCTGGGAGTTGTAGTTTTACATGGTCTAGAGCCTTCACTGCCCAAGAGTGCAAACTACAACTCCCATAGGGTTTTGGAAGTTGTAGTTTTGCAAGGCCTTGAGCCTTCTCTGCCCAAGAGTGCAACTACAACTCCCATAGGATCCTGGGAGTTGTAGTTTTGTAAGATCTTGAGCCTTCACTGCCAAAGAGTGCAAACAACAACTCCCATAGGATCCTGGGAGTTGTAGTTTTGTAAGGTCTTGAGCCTTCACTGTCTATGAGAGCAAACTACATGAGCCTTCTCTGCCCAAGAGTGCAAACTACAACTCTCATAGGGTTTTGGAAGTTGTAGTTTTGCAAGGCCTTGAGCCTTCTCTGCCCAAGAGTGCAACTACAACTCCCACAGGATTTTGGGAGTTGTAGTTTTGCAAGGACTTGACCCATCTCTGTCCAAGAGTGCAATAGGAGCCTGGGAGTTGTAGTTTTACATGGTCTTGAGTTATCTCTGTCCAAGAGTGCAATTACAACTCTCATAGGATCCTGGGAGTTGTAGTTTTACATGGTCTAGAGCCTTCACTGCCCAAGAGTGCAAACTACAACTCCCATAGGGTTTTGGAAGTTGTAGTTTTGCAAGGCCTTGAGCCTTCTCTGCCCAAGAGTGCAACTACAACTCCAATAGGAGCCTGGGAGTTGTAGTTTTACACGGTCTAGAGCCTTCACTGCCCAAGAGTGCAACTACAACTCCCATAGGGTTTTGGAAGTTGTAGTTTTGCAAGGCCTTGAGCCTTCTCTGCCCAAGAGTGCAACTACAACTCCAATAGGAGCCTGGGAGTTGTAGTTTTACACGGTCTTGAGTTATCTCTGTCCAAGAGTGCAACTACAACTCTCATTGGATCCTGGGAGTTGTAGTTTCACAAGGTATTGAGCCTTCACTGCCCAAGCGTGCAAACTACAACTCCCATAGGGTTTTGGAAGTTGTAGTTTTGCAAGGCCTTGAGCCTTCTCTGCCCAAGAGTGCAACTACAACTCCAATAGGATCCTGGGAGTTGTAGTTTTGTAAGGTCTTGAGCCTTCAGTCTATGAGAGCAAACTACATGAGCCTTCTCTGCCCAAGATTGCAAACTACAACTCCCAGCATTACCCAGCATTGTGCCGTGGCACCAAAAGTGGTGTCAAAACCGCATTATATCAGCAGTCTAGACGCACCTGGTGAGCGCATCGCGGCGGAGGAGGGTTCGGGATGTCGACTTTAGTCCAGCTGTCCTTCCGGATATTGTAAATATAGAGATCGTTGTAAAGAAAGGTCTAAAAGGGAGGCACCAAAACAAAAAAAGACAACACGGAAAGAATGAGTAGTTTGCAGGGGACACGGAAATGCATGTTATTTTACTGCAATCTATACATAAGTCTCGTTTATATCACAACGTACAAATGAAACCAATCCATATCAGCTGGGAACTGTTTACAAAAAGTCCGAACAGCAAGGAATCATTGAACGGTCTAATAAAATGCACATTAAATTATATAAATGCATCTACACAGCCGATTTAATGCAGTTTGAGACCACTTTAGTTGCCCTGGCTCAATGCTATAGGACCCTGGGAGGTGTAGTTTGGTGATGCATCACCATATTTGGGCAGAGAAGCATTAAAAAACTACATCTCCCAGGATAATAATAATAATAATAATAATAATAATAATAATAATAATAATAATAATGCAAATCCTAGGATTCCCAGCATTGAGCCAGGGCAGTTCAAGTGGGACCAAACTGCATTAATTTTACAGTGTAGACGCACCCAAAGTTTCCATCTTTGCAGAAAAGCGATAGAGGCTTAGAAAGGGAAACGGTAGGAGACAAAGCACGAAAAGGTCTGAATCCGTCTCCTCCTAAAATTAAATGAGCTCCTGAAATATTGATGACGGTTTAACCATCGCTCTTGACGCTGTTAATGAAATCCACGTAACGAGGGATATGACAGCGGTCCAGAGATAATGGGCATCTTTAATAGCTTCAGGACTTTATTAAAGGGAATTATACATATATACACGCACACACATATATACCGTATATATTCGAGTATAAGCCGACCCAAATACAAGCCGAGGCACCTAATTTTATGACAAAAAAATCTGGGAAAACTTATTGACTTGAGTATAAGCCGAGGGTGGAAAATGCAGCAGCTACTTGTCAATTTCAAAATAGCAATAGATACCAATAAAAATTACATTAATTGAGGCATCAGTAAGTTAAATGTTTTTGAATATTTACCGTATTTCAAAGAAAAACAGTAAACTAACTCTGTTAAATGAAAAAAGGAGGGTGGTCAACAAAAACAAAACGGTATCAACAATAACTTTAAAAGGATATTCCTAGTTTAGATTTTTTTTTCCGTCCTCTGCAAATTCAGGAAATTGGGTGGATTTGAAAGAAAGCCATACAAACAAGGAGGAAAAGAAACATATCTCCTGTACCTCCTTCCTTTTGACTCAAACAGTTCTTGCAATAATAGTAATAATAATAATAATAATAATAATAATAATAATAATAATAAATCCTGCAAATTTGCAAGAGTCTCTCTTGATCCTGACCCCATTATAAGCCGAGTGAGGCCTTTTTAGCCAAAAAAAGAGATTAAAAATTCAGCTTATTTTCAAGTATATATGGTATATACATACATATATATATATACACACACTAGGAGACGAAGTGGGCGGGGCCTAAAGGGGGAAGGGCCTACCCTTCTGACCGGCAGCCAGGGTTGAAAACGGCTCTTCCTCGTCCTCTAATTTGGACTTTATTTTTCTAGGGTTTTTTTGTTTGAAAGACATAGATTGGATGACTATGTCTTTTGTGGCCAAACTTGGTGTGATTTGGTTCAGTGGTTTTGTTGTTTACTCGGTTCTACAAACATTCATTACATTTTTATATACAGTAGAGTCTCACTTATCCAACATAAACAGGCCGGCAGAATGTTGGATAAGCGAATATGTTGGATAATAAGGAGGCATTAAGGAAAAGCCTATTAAACATCAAATTAGGTTATGATTTTACAAATTAAGCACCAAAACATCATGTTAGACAAGAAATTTGGCAGAAAAAGTAGTTCAATGCGCAGTAATGCTATGTAGTAATTACTGTATTTATGAATTTAGCACCAAAATATCATGATATATTGAAAACATTGACTACAAAAATGCATTAGATAATCCAGAACGTTGGATAAGTGAGACTCTACTGTATATAGAAGATTCCCATAGGAAAATATTGGAGGACAAGAAAGCAAAGGGAGAGTTGTAAAGAAAAGAAAGTACCAAATAATTCAAAAAAGATCACATAAACAAACTCAAGAACAATAGCCATCATTGTCAATATGCATCCACCAGACTCAACAGGCTTGTCGATCTGCTCTGGGTTTTGGCCTGAACCGAATTTTGATCTACGGCTAAAAAATGCCAAAACTTTGGTTGCATCTACACTGTAGAATTAATGCCGCTTGATGCCACTCCTGACTGCTTGGCAGTTGTCATCTGGCATGGTCTATTATTATTATTATTATTATTATTATTATTATTATTATTATTATTATTATATCCTCCATTTTGTGGGGATTTGTAAAAAGGCACCATGATGTAATGGGTTGACTGGAAAGGAATGTGTCAGCAGCTGATTGGCTGAGCCAGCCAGGAACCAGAATTCTGATTGGCTACTGTCTCTAGCTTGCTGCTGAGACACACGGTTTTAACTGCCACTTTCACCTCAGAGAGTGAAGAGAGCGCTGACTGGAAACAGTCAGGAAGGAAATGGCTGCCAACTCTCCAAAGCCTGATCATTTATAAGGCAAATGAGGCATATTTAAAGACTATATAAAAGGACTGGTTTTAACTGCCACTTTAACCTCGGAGAGTGAAGAGAGCGCTAACCGGAAACAGTCAGGAAAGGAAATGGCTGCCAACTCTCCAAAGCCTGATTATTTATAAGGCAAATGAGGCATATTTAAAGGCTATATAAAAGGACTGGTTTTAACTGCCACTTTAACCTCGGAGAGTGAAGAGAGCGCTGACTGGAAACAGTCAGGAAGGAAATGGCGGCCAACTCTCCGAAGCCTAATTATTTATAAGGCAAATGAGGCATATTTAAAGACTGTTTATTCTCTCTGTTCTCTGTGTGAATTCAGACAGACTGCTGTATATATTGTTGCCCTGTGTGATCTTTTGTACTGAAGTAAAGATACCGTTACTTGTTACACAAGCCTCAATGACACTTTGCTATACTTGCAGGGTATATTTTGGTTCCGTAAACTGTGGTAAAGCTTCTGTTTATTTATATCTACAACCTCCAACACATTAGTGTACAATTAAAATTATACAAATATGCAAACATCAAAACAGAATTAAACACAAATGTGCAGAGGATTAAGAATCGAGAAAAATGAAAATAAAAATACTTTACTTTTTGGCCATTGAAATATTCACCTCCAAAGAGAATGAGTTCGTCTTTCTCGGGGTGCGAGGACAGAGATGCGTTCAGCCTACAAGTGGGGAAAAATGGAGAAAATTATGGCAGTGGAAGTGGTATCGAACTGTGTTAATTCCACAATGGAGACGCACTCTTTGCGCTTCTTACCTTGGCGATGGCGGAGAGCACGGCGTCTCCAGCACCTGCGTCTTTTTCGCATCCAGAGTTTGGAATTCCGCAATTAGGGCTTCCAAATCTTCCTGCAAAAAGCAAATGCACTCGTTATAAGGAATGGCAAAACATTGAAAGTGCTCCCACCTCCTTCCCGTCGTTTTAGGAGGTCTCTATTTATGTTGTTGTTGTTGCTATTTTATTATTAATGCTGGGATTCCAAAGCACTGAACTATCAAAATGGCATCAAACTGCATTATTACTACTACTACTACTACTACTACTACTACTACTACTACTACTAATCCCAGGATTCCACAGCAATGAGCTTTCAAAGTGGTATCAAACTCCATTATTATTATTATTATTATTATTATTATTATTATTACTCCTGGGATTCCACAACACTGAGCTTTTAAAGTGGCATCAAAACGGCATTATTATAATTATTCCTTGGAATATAAATCCTGGGATGATGATGATGATTATTATTATTATTCCTAGGATTCCAAAGCATTGAGCTCTCAAAGTGGGATCAAACTGGGTTGTTGTTGTTGTTGTTATTTATATTATTAATCATGGGATTCCACAGCAATGAGCTTTCCAAGTGGTATCAAACTGCATTATTATTATTATTCCTGGAATTATGAATCCTGGTATTATTATTATTATTCCTGGGATTACACAACACTGGCATCAACTGCATTATTCTTATTATTCTTATTATTCTTATTATTATTATTATTATTATTATTATTCCTGGAATTATGAATCCTGGTTATTATTATTATTAGTCCTGGGATTCCACAGCATTGCGCTTTTAAAGTAGCATCAAACTGCATTATTATTATTATTACTAATATTATTAATTCCAGGATTCCACAGCAATGAGCTTTCAAAGTAGCATTGAACTGCATTATTATTATTATTATTCCCAGGATTCTTAACCCTAAGATTATTATTATTATTATTCCTGGGATTCCACAGTATTGAGCTTTCAAAGCAGCATCAAATTGCATTATTATTATTATTATTATTATTATTATTATTATTATTATTCCTGGGATTATGATTATTATTAATATTATTAATCCTAGGATTCCACATCACTGAACTTTTAAAGTGGCATCAAACTGTATTATTATTATTATTAATAATAATAATAATCCTGGGATTCCACAGCATTGAGCTTTCAAAGCGGCATCAAACTGTGTTATTATAATAGTAAATATTATGACTAATATTATTAATTCTGGGATTCCACAGCACTGAGATTTTAAAGTGGCATCGAACTACATTATTATTATTCCTAGAATTATTAATCCTGGAATTATTATAATTATTAATCCTAGGATTCCACAGCACTGAGCTGTCAAAGTGGCATCAAACTGCATTATTATTATTATTTTATCTGGAATTATTAATCCTGGGATCATTGTTATTATTCCTGGCATTCAAAAGCATTGAACTTTAAAAATAGCATGAAATTGCCTTATTATTATTATTCCTGGGATTATTATTATTATAATGCAATTTGTTGCTATGTTAAAATTTCAATGCTGTGGAATCCCAGGATTATTATTATTATTATTAATCCTGGGATTCCACAGCATTGAACTTTTAAATTAGCAACAAATTGCATTATAATAATAATCCCAGGAATAATAATAATAATAATAATAATAATAATAAGGCAATTTCATGCTATTTTGAAAGCTCAATGCTTTTGAATGCCAGGAATAATAACAATAATCCCAGAATTAATAATCCCAGATAAAATAATAATAATAATAATAATAATAATAATAATGTAGTTTGATGCCACTTTGACAGCTCAATGCAGTATTATTAATCCTGGGATTCCACAGCATTGAGCTTTCAAAAGGGCATCAAATTGCATTATTATTATTATTATTATTATTATTATTATTATTATTATTTGCAATTGCATGGATACTAAAAGACTGACCTCTTCCTTCTTGGCTCTTTTGGAGACTTTCTTCTCCATTTTGGCTGCAGTTTTCTGGGCTCCTTTCACCTTCTTCTCCTTCTTGCTTTTCTTCCCCATTTTATTTTATTTTATTTTATTTTGCAAATAAAATTTTGCATTGCATTAAAAGGGGGGAAAATGAGCCTTTCCTTTGCACGCGTGCTCAATCCCCGGGCAACTTCCTCCAAAACAAATGTCATTTCCTTGCAGGAAAGAAGGAAAGGACTCTCATTCCCATCATCGCCCTCTGCTGGGCTGGAGGCCTCCTTGCAGTGCAAAGCAACCCAGGCCTTCATTCAAACACAATACCAGGCTCTCCAAGGATTGTCAATGCTACAGATTTAATGCACTTTGAAAACACAGGATCGTGGGAGTTGTAGTTTGGTCAAGGCCAGAGAAGGCTGAAGGCCTTGAGAAACTGCAAATCCCAGTATTCCACACTATTGCAAATCCCAGTATTCCACACTATTGCAAATCCCAATATTCCACACTATTGCAAATCCCAGTATTCCACACTATTGCAAATCCCAGTATTCCACACTATTGCAAATCCCAGTATTCCACACTATTGCAAATCCCAGTATTCCACACTATTGCAAATCCCAGTATTCCACACTATTGCAAATCCCAGTATTCCACACTATTGCAAATCCCAGTATTCCACACTATTGCAAATCCCAGTATTCCACACTATTGCAAATCCCAGTATTCCACACTATTGCAAATCCCAGTATTCCACACTATTGCAAATCCCAGTATTCCACACTATTGCAAATCCCAATATTCCACACTATTGCAAATCCCAGTATTCCACACTATTGCAAATCCCAGTATTCCACACTATTGCAAATCCCAGTATTCCACACTATTGCAAATCCCAGTATTCCACACTATTGCAAATCCCAGTATTCCACACTATTGCAAATCCCAGTGTTATCGACCGCGTTTGGGGGATCAGGCCCCTTTAGAAGGAAGCCGATCCGGTCCTGAGGGAACGGACCTTGGCGAAGCCAAAAGAAGAATATAAGCCGCAATACAACCTGAAGCCTGAAATGAAGAAGGTCCGCCAAGTTGAAGGAAAATCCGCCAAGGAGGTTTTATTGAGCAATTCAGCTGAAAAGGACACTAGTAGATTGAATGATCACCAGTATTCCACACTATTGCAAATCCCAATATTCCACACTATTGCAAATCCCAGTATTCCACACTATTGCAAATCCCAGTATTCCACACTATTGCAAATCCCAGTATTCCACACTATTGCAAATCCCAGTATTCCACACTATTGCAAATCCCAATATTCCACACTATTGCAAATCCCAGTATTCCACACTATTGCAAATCCCAGTATTCCACACTATTGCAAATCCCAGTATTCCACACTATTGCAAATCCCAGCATTCCACACTATTGCAAATCCCAGTATTCCACACTATTGCAAATCCCAGTATTCCACACTATTGCAAATCCCAGTATTCCACACTATTGCAAATCCCAGTATTCCACACTATTGCAAATCCCAGTATTCCACACTATTGCAAATCCCAGTATTCCACACTATTGCAAATCCCAATATTCCACACTATTGCAAATCCCAGTATTCCACACTATTGCAAATCCCAGTATTCCACACTATTGCATATTATTTAAAAACTCACATTCCATCCTATTGCAAACCCCAAGATTCCTACTATTTCAAACCCATCTTATTTCACATCCCACGATTCCATACTATTGCAACCCCACAATAGTCCTTTTGCAAATCCCACAATTCTGCACTATTTCAAATTCCATGCTATTGCAAATGCCATTGCTCCATATTCGTGCAAACCCCACAATTCCATACTATTGCAAAATCCCAAGGTTCCATATTATGGTAAATCCTAAGTTTCCATCCTATTGCAAATACCTAGATTTCGTACTATTGCAAATCCCATCCTATTGCAAGTCCCATGCTTCCGTACTGTTGCAAATCCCACAATTCCATCCGATTGCAAATCCCAATACTGCGTACTATTGCAAATCCCATACTATTGCAAACCTCACAATTTCATCCTATTGCAAATCACACAATTCTGTACTATTGCAAATCCCATCCTATTGCACATCCCATTTTTCTGTATTATTCCAAATCCACGATTCCATCCTATTGCATATTCCACGATTCCGCACTATTGCAAATCCCATCCTATTGCAAATCCCGTTTTTCTGTATTATTGCAAATCCCACGATTCCGTACTATTGCAATTCCCATCCTATTGCACATCCCATGATTCTGTATTATTGCAAATCCCACAATTCAATCCTATTGCAAATCCCACGATTCCGCACTATTGCAAATCCCATCCTGTTGCAAATCCCATGATTCCGTACTCATGCAAACCCCACATTTCCATACTATGATTCCATGATTCCATACTATTGCACATCCCATGACTCCGTATTATTGCAAATCCCAGAATTTCATCCTATTGCAAATCCCAATATTGCGTACTACTGCAAATCCCATCCTGTTGCAAATCCCACGATTCTGTACTATTGCAAACCCCACAATTCCATCCTATTGCAAACCCCATGATTCTGCACTATTGCAAATCCAAAGATTCCATACTATGGCGAATTCTATTGGAAAATCCACAATGCCATGCTATTGCAAACCCCAAGATTCCATACTCTTGAGCCATGGCTTTTGAAGTGGTGTCAAAACTGCCCTAATCTCACAGTGTAGATGCTCCCAGAGATAGAGCCTCATGTCCATAATCCTCAGGTTTTGATTTCCGCAAAGGCCCCTCGTTGCTCTCTGCACCACCGGGCCTATGAAATGCATGCATTATGGATTTCTTTTGTCTTCCGGGCCGAAATTTACACAGCTATGGCGAGAAATGTGCTGACGGAAAGGGAAATGCCCCAGACGGGTCTGGGCATGAAGGCTTGTTATTTTGGGTCCCCCATTGCGATGCATGGCTTTCCAATGGGGCGAAAGGGCTTTGTGCGGGGTCAGCAATGCAAAAGATAATTTTGCATCCCAAGGGCCCCTCTTTGGCCGTCATCGCCTGTCCTGCAAATCCCAGTAACTTCATGATTTTTATTTTTCCAAGATGGATTTGAAACTCTTTAAAAGTTTCATATCAAGTTGCGCAAAGTTTGGCATCACAATAGTCCCTCTGGTTGCTTACAGAAATCCACTTGTTCAAACTGGTTCTCCGGCAGCAGAACAGAGACAGTTTTAAATCAATTCCCCAGGTCTTTGCAGGCTCAACCATGACAATGCTGACCTGGAGCAACTGAATGGAAATCGTGGCCCGAACATTGTATTGCAAGTTCAAGCCGAGGAATGACTTATGCAACGGCCGCTTTTCATAATCGTGGCGGAAAGAAACCCTGGCAGAGGAGGTTTTCTGTGCCAAGGTTTTGGCTCCGATATTTATTGCACCAGAAATATTTATGGCCAAGCTTTGCAGTTAAAGGCTGCAGAACGGGAAGCCAAACCACAAAAGAGAGAAGTCTCTGTGCATAAAGTGGATGAAAGAGCTCGATTTGTGGGCGCAAAAACTCCCTTCCCGGAGAGGAGCATGATTGAGGCGCAAGGCAGGTGCGGACACGACTGGAGCGGAGAAGGAAGCGCATAACAAGGGGCAGGTTGGCGCACGGCGCATGGCAAGGCCCTTGACACATGCCTGGCAAAGCCCAGCATGATGGGACCCGGGCGAGATGTTATTTCGGAGGCACCTCGGGGTCATGAGATTAAAAGATGCTTCGTCCCGTCTCGCCTTTCTTTTTTTGGAAACAAAACTACTCACTTTGATGCTTCTGCAGCTCTCTCCACCACTTATGCCAAAGGGAAGATGCGCTGATGCAACAGCAATTCCCAGCATCCTGGGACTCAGTGGAGCAATGCTTTCAAATGACAGAGTAAGAGATTCCACCTGAACTCATTGCTTCAGAGTTCAGTGGAGGCTTTTGATCAGAAACTGGATGGCCATCTGTTGGGAGTGCTTTGATTGTGCCCTTCCTCCATGTCAGAAAGGGATCAGACTGGATGGCCTTAGGGGGTCTCTTCCATCACTATCATCCCTCAAAGGGCTTTCATCCTAAACATTAACTTCCGAGTTCTGCCTTTAACTTTTCTTTATTTTCGTACTTTTACGTGACTTTGCTACTTAGGTGTCATTCATACCAGGACTATCCAGAAAGTAGATTACGTTTGGAATTAAAAATGAACAAAGTATAGGAGAAAGCATTTACCATACTCAGTTGAAAGCCACACCCAAATACTACTTCTCAACATAGTCGCCATTCAAATCTAGGCACTTACCATAGCGATGAATGAGCTTGGCAACTCCTTCCCCACAAAACTCTGCCGCTTGCGCCCTCAAAAAGTATAGGAGAAAACATTTACCATATGCAGTTGAAAGCCACACCCAAATACCACTTCTCAACATAGTCACCATTCAAATCTAGGCACTTATAGCGATGAATGAGCTTGGCAACTCCTTCCCCACAAAACTCTGCCGCTTGCATCCTCAACCAGCCGGTCACCCCTTCCCGCAGTTGCGCATTGTCGCCAAAACGCTGCGTTGAGAACACAAGCGGCAGAGTTTTGTGGGGAAGGAGTTGCCCACCAACATAGTCGCCATTCCAATCTAGGCACTTATCATAGCGCTGAATGAGCTTGGCAACTCCTTCCCCACAAAACTCTGCCGCTTGCGTCCTCAACCAGCCGGTCACCCCTTCTCGCAGCTGCGCATTGTCGCCAAAACGCTGCGTTGAGGATGCAAGTGGGGAAGGAGTTGCCCGCCAACATAGTCGCCATTCAAAACTAGGCACTTATCATAGCGAGGAATGAGCTTGGCAACTCCTTCCCCACCAAACTCTGCTGCTTGCTTCCTCAACCAGCCACTTTCCCCTTCCCGCAGTTGTGCATTTGTCACCAAAACGCTGCGTTGAGGACGCAAGCGGCAGAGTTTTGTGGGGAAGGAGTTGCCAAGCTCATTCATCACTATGATAAGTGCCTAGATTTGAATGGTGACTATGTTGAGAAGTGGTATTTGGGTGTGGCTTTCAACTGCATATGGTAAATGTTTTCTCCTATACTTTTTGAGGACGCAAGCGGCAGAGTTTTGTGGGGAAGGAGTTGCCAAGCTCATTCATCACTATGATAAATGCCTAGATTTGAATGGCGACTATGTTGAGAAGTGGTATTTGGGTGTGGCTTTCAACTGCATATGGTAAATGTTTTCTCCTATACTTTGTTCATTTTTTAATTCCAAAACGTAATGTACTTTCTGGATAGCCCTCGTAGTGACCTAGAGAGCGTCTACACTATGGAATGAATGCAGTTTGGGACCACTTTAGCTACCGTGGTTCAGTGCTCCATTGCTTCGATTACAACTCCCAGCGGTTCTTAGCGAACACAGCACACTAATTGGTGAGGATGGTGGTGATGGTTCTGGATGCTGGAGTCACCAAAAAGGTTGCTTCTTCCAACTCTGCACTTGCCGTTCTTCTTCTCTCTGCTCGGAATGGCTTTGGTGTCTCGCTTGGTCGGGACAGAAAGGATTAACAACACAGGAATCTGTTGGATTCGGACATCCTGGTCCCATTGTCCCCAAGTAAATATCAATCAGGGAACAGTCAACACGGGCTTCTTCTCACAATGCCATGCCTGGCTCCAAATCGGCACTTCTAGTTCCGGTGTCACAATGGAACATGTCACTCTTATCTTTAGCATTAAAAGGCAAAAAGATCAATGAGGTAAAGCTCCAATGTGTGTCTTTGTGTCTCCGCTTTCAAGTACCGTATATACTCAAGTATAAGCCAAGTTTTTCAGTCCTTATCTTAGGACTAAAAAAACCCACCTTGGTTTATAAAAGCCCCTCTCGGTCTACACTCGAGTGAGGGTCCTGGTCAGCTTATACTCGAGTATATACGTACGTAATTTATTTTTTCTCTCTCTATTATTGTTATTTACATTTATTCTTTTCCTCTATGTATTATTATTATTATTATTATTATTATTATTATTATTATTACATTTATTATTTTACTCTATTATTATTGTTACTGTTACGTTTATAATTTGTCTCTATTGTCATTATTACAGTAGATTCTCACTTATCCAAGATAAACAGGCCGGCAGAAACCTTGGATAAACGAAAATGTTGGATAATAAGGAGGGTTTAAGAAAAAAGCCTATTAAACATAAAATTACATTATGATTTTACAAATGAAGCACAAAAACATCATGTTTTACAACAAATTGACAGAAAAAGCAGTTCAATACACAGTAATGTTATGTAGTAATTCTTGTATTTATGAATTTAGCACCAAAACATGGCAACATTGACTACAAAAACAATGACTACTAAAAGGCAGACCGCGTTGGATAATACAGAACCTTGGATAAGTGAAGCTTGGATAAGTGAGACTCTACTGTATTACATTTATTATTTTACTCTTATTATTATTACATTTATTATTTTACTCTATTATTATTGTTATTATTACATTTATTATTTTTCTCTATTATTTATTATTTTATTCTATTATTATTATTATTACACTTATTATTTTAGTGTATTGATTATTATTGGATGGATACATAATCACATTTGCAGTTGAAGAAAGTTAAAATAATATTTAATTATTATCTTAAATTACAGTTTTAAGATAAGTCTGAGTCGGAGTAAGCTCCCGACCATTATTAGTCTAGCTTGCTGTTGAGCTATGCAGCCGAAAAGACAGTTGCATCTGTCAAGTAGGAAATGTAAATACTGCTTTATACGGGGAGGCTAATTTAACTAATTTACGACACCATAAAACCTTCCAGCAGTGTGCAGAAGAATGAGGAAGAATGAGGAAGTACTCCACCATACCCTCATGAAGCTGGAAGCTGGGAAATGTTAAATTGCCTCTGTGTCTGTCTATATATGTCGTATGTCTAATGGCATTGAATGTTTGCCATGTGTATGTGCATTGTGATCCGCCCTGAGAAGGGTGGAATATAAATACTGCAAATAAATAATAGTAATGGCTCCCAAAACTTTTGATCTCCAGATATTTCATTGGATGGGCCTTTGTGGTCCCATCCAATGATATGTTTAATTGGATTGGTCTAGATGGCCTTTATGCTCTCATCCAACTATATATTTTATTGGGTTGGTCTACTTGACCTTTGCATTCCCATCCAACTATGGATTTCATTGGGTTGGTCTAGATGGCCTTTGAGGCCCCATCCAATGATATATTTAATTGGATTGGTCTAGATGGCCTTTGTGCTCTCATCCAACTATATATATTTATTGGGTTCCCAATAAATGCAATATTTAGTTGCATTCCCATCTGACTATGGATTTCATTGGGTTGGTCTAGATGGCCTTTGAGGCCCCATCCAATGATATATTTAATTGGATTGGTCTAGATGGCCTTTGTGCTCTCATCCAACTATATATTTTATTGGGTTCCCAATAAATGCAATATTTAATTGCATTCCCATCTGACTATAGATTTCATTGGGTTGGTCTAGATGGCCTTTGAGGCCCCATCCAATGATATATTTAATTGGATTGGTCTAGATGGCCTTTGTGCTCTCATCCAACTATATATATTTATTGGGTTCCCAATAAATGCAATATTTAATTGCATTCCCATCTGACTATGGATTTCATTGGGTTGGTCTAGATGGCCTTTGAGGTCCCATCCAATGATATATTTAATTGGATTGGTCTAAATGTCCTTTATGGTCCCATCCAACTATGGATTATATCAGTTTGGTCTAGATGGCCTTTGAGGCCCCATCCAATGGAAGTGACACAATGGGTCAACGGCATTCAATAGGATCTAAGTTCTTGCCTTGTGTGCGACTCCTGATTCAATGGGAGAGACTCTGAGATGGGACCACATGTGGTCCATGGGATGGAGGCTTCCCACCCTTGAATCAAAGACACACCATGAGGAAGGAAGAACAAACAAAATTATCCCGGAGGAGGAAATGCCACGTTATCTTGACCTGCAGTTGTTGTCACAGGCGCATAATCCTCTTTTTTGATCTCGGACCTTTTTGTGTTTTGCTTGGCGCATAGGGATGCCATTGATGGGTCTGCACAATGCGCAAGCCCGGCCAAGCCAAACAGGCCCCATGGCAAACCATAAGCCCTCCAAAGCTTGCAAGACTCCATGAGCCCACGGCCAGGATGGGCTCATTTTGCAGGACCATTGCAGAGATAGATGCAGAAAAAGTCCATTTTTATTTGGTGATTCTTTGGAAATGTTTGGCTCTCCTTTCCAATTTTCCTCCTCTGCCCTTTCTCTCCCTTTGCAAGACCAGACAGACTGGATTCCTGCCTGGCCAGGTTTCCTCACCCCAAATTGGCACCTGTCCAAACAGAGCCTTTTAACTTTTATAATTTTTTTCTTGCTGGTGCCGGAGGCTTCAGTTGCAAAAGCGATTGCCTCCGTAAGTAAGCAAAGCCATAGGTCAGGAGGCAGGAGAACAAGAGCACCTGCGCAAACCTGCCCGGCAGCTAATGTGTTGCGCCTCGGATGGCATTCTTCTCCTTTGCAAATACACTTGCTCTTTTTCCCCTTGGTTTCATGCGCAGAGCCATTTTCCCATTGCCGTGTGGCAATGCTGGACTGATGCAAAAATAAGATAGAGTCATGCCTTTATGGTGCCTGTTGTTTTTGAAAAGGAAGATTTGTGAGTGCTTCATAATCATTGTTGAATGGGACCACAAAGGCCATCTAGACCAGCCCAATATGAAATCCATAGTTGGATGGGAATGCAAAGACCATCCAATCCAAGGGATGGGACCACAAAGGCCATCAACCCGATAAAAATATATAGTTGGATGGAACCACAAAGGCCATCTAGATCAATCCAATGGATGGGACCATAAAGGCCATCTAGACCAACTCAATTAAATATATAATTAGATGGAACCACAAAGGCCATCTAGACCAACCCAATGAAATCCATAGTCGGATGGGAATGCAAGTCATATAGACCAACTCAATTAAATATATCATTGGTTAGGACCATAAAGGCCATCTAGACCAACCCAATAAAATCCATAATTGGATGGGACCACAAAGGCCATCTAGACCAACCCAATAAAATCCATAATCGGATGGGACTACAAAGGCCATCTAGACCAACCCAATGAAATCCATAATTGGATGGGACCACAAAGGCCATCTAGACCAACCCAATAAAATCCATAATTGGATGGGACCACAAAGGCCATCTAGACCAACCCAATAAAATCCATAATCGGATGGGACTACAAAGGCCATCTAGACCAACCCAATGAAATCCATAATTGGATGGGACCACAAAGGCCATCTAGACCAACCCAATAAAATCCATAATTGGATGGGACTACAAAGGCCATCTAGACCAACCCAATGAAATCCATAGTCGGATGGGAATGCAAAGGTCATATAGACCAACTCAATTAAATATATCATTGGTTAGGACCATAAAGGCCATCTAGACCAACCCAATAAAATCCATAATTGGAAGGGACCACAAAGGCCATCTAGACCAACCCAATAAAATCCATAATTGGATGGGAATGCAAAAGCCATCTAGACCAATCCAATTAAATATGTAATTGGATGGGACCCCAAAGGCTATCTAGACCAATCCAATAAAATTCATAGTTGGATGGGAATGCAAATAATTTCTTTATTCACTCTCATAGAGTTCCTGGCTTCCTATAGATGAAGTTTGCGAAATCATCAAATCGAGATGGTTTCTGTTGTTGTTGTTTTTAATAATAAAAAGAGTCTTCAAGCCAAAACAAAAACACACTTGTAACTTTGAACACTTTGTCCCCATGTTAAAATAGATATTTATATAATGACATTAAAAACGTAACAGCTATCGTTAATGAAGAATCCCAAGGAAAACGCACACAGGGAAGAAGAGAAAAAAAAGGGGGGAACATTTTACATCTCGTTACAAAGCAAAACGGAGCCGAAAATGGAAATAAAAACAAATGCGACAGAACAAAGACCGACGGACAAACGCAAACGTCGTCGTAGGAAAAACGTCACTTAAAAAGATATTTAAACCCAGTTAAAAACCTCTAACGTCGTCATTAAATTAGTAAAAAATATTTCTTTTCAAGTGTAATAACAACAACAACAAAAGCTCTTTAAATTAAGTTTTTTTCCATTTACATTACATAAAAACTTTTTTTTTATTTTATGTCGAAAAGAAAATAGAGATTTTAAAAGGAGTGATTTATTTTATTCCCCAGCAGGCTTTGAAATAGTGTGTCCACACCGTTAGATTAATCCAGTTTGATACCGCTTTTAATTCCCAAGGTGTTTAAGCCCCAAGAGTTGTAGTTTGGGGGGAAAAAGGGGAGGCAAAACTACAACTCCCAGTATTCCGTAGCCTTGAGTCAAGTGGCGTCAAACTGGATTAATTCGACAGTGTGGACACACCCAGACATAACTACGGAGTGCTTTGATACCACTTTTAAGTCCCAAGAGTTGTAGTTTGGGGGTAAAAACGGAGGCTAAAGACCTTGCAAAACTACAACTCCCAGTATTCCATAGCCTTGAGTCAAGTGGCGTCAAACTGGGTTAATTCTGCAGTGTGGACGCATCCATAGATATAATTACGGAGTGCTTTGATACCACTTTCAAGTCCCAAGAGTTGTAGTTTGGGGGTAAAAACGAGTCTAAAGACCTTGCAAAACTACAACTCCCAGTATTTCATATAATTGAGTCAAGTGGCGTCAAACTGGATTAATCCGACAGTGTGGACGCATCCATAGACACAATTACAGAGTGCTTTGATACCACTATTTTAAGTCCCAAGAGTTGTAGTTTGGGGGGGGGGGGGGAAGGAGGCTAAAGACCTTGCAAAACTACAACTCCCAGGATTCCGTAGCCTTGAGTCAAGTGGCGTCAAACTGGATTAATTCTGCAGTGTGGACACACCCATAGACATAGTTACGGAATGTTTTGATACCACATTTAAGTCCAAAGAGTTGTAGTTTGGTGGGGAAAAGGGAGGCTAAAGACCTTGCAAAACTACAACTCCCAGTATTCCATAGCCTAGAGTCAAGTGGCGTCAAACTGGATTAATTCGACAGTGTGGACGCAGCCATAGACATAGTTACGGAGTGCTTTTCTAGCATGCAAATCCATTTCTTTCTGTTGTGCCTTGCATTATTAATCCCATATGCATTCAGTAATAATAATTCAGTAATAAATCTCATTCCAGATGCCTCAAGGCGCCAGTGTTTTCGACCGTAAATACAGCAGCAAACTAATTTGAACTCTTCGTAAGACAAAAACAGCAAAGAACAAAGGCAGCTTCGATGGAGACGAAGGGGGGGATATTTGGAACAACACGACCCAGAAAAAAAGCCCTGTAAACAAGGCAGAGCGGTCAACAAAAACATTAAGAATACAACCCACAATTATGCTTTTGCAAGTGAGAATCTGGCATTATTGCTGCCGCAACGGACACGATGCCGAGACACAATTTATTGGCCTGTTTTAAGCAAAATAATTGAAGTTATACGGTCTGAAACTAAGGCTGGATCTACACTGCCATGTAATGCATCTTGAATTGCATTATAGGGTCAATGTAGACCCATATAATGTGGATTAAACTGCTCTGAACTCCATTATGTAGTGCCATATAGTGCAGCTTGCATTTCAAACCCATATAATGTGGTTCAAACTGCATTGAGCTACATTATATAGGGATGTATCTATACTACCATATAGTGCAGCTTGGATTGCATTATATGATCAGTATAGACCTATATAATGTGCTTCAAACTGCATTGAGCTACATTATATAGGGATGTATCTATACTACCATATAGTGCAGCTTGAATTGCATTATATGATCAGTATAGACCTATATAATGTGGATTAAACTGCATCAAACATTATATAAGGATGTATCTATACTACCATATAGTGGAGCTTGAATTGCATTATATGGTCAGTATAGACCTATATAATGTGGTTCAAACTGCATCAAACTCCATGATATAGGGATGTATCTATACTACCATATAGTGGAGCTTGAATTGCATTATAGGGTCAATATAGACCTATATAATGTGGATTAAACTGCATCAAACATTATATAAGGATGTGTGTACACTACCATATAGTGCAGCTTGGATTGCATTATATGGTCAGTATAGACCTATATAATGTGGTTCAAACTGCATCAAACTCCACGATATAGGGATGTATCTATACTGCCATATAGTGGAGCTTGAATTGCATTAATATAGACCTATATAATGTGGTTCAAACTGCATTGAGCTGCGATATATAGGGATGTATCTATACTACCATATAGTGCAGCTTGGATTGCATTATAGGGTCAGTATAAACCTATATAATGTGTATTAAACTGCATCAAACATTATATAAGGATATATGTATACTACCATATAGTGCAGCTTGAATTGCATTATATGGTCAGTATAGACCTATATAATGTGGTTTAAACTGCATCAAATTCCATTATATAGGGATGTATCTATACTACCATATAGTGCAGCTTGAATTACATTATAGGGTCAGTATAGACCTATATAATGTGATTTAAACTAGGGCCATCCTTTTAATTTTCCATCTACACCAGGGCGCATCTACACTATGGAATGAATGCACTTTAGCACCACTTCGACTGCCATGGTTCATTGCTATGGCATAATGGGATTTGTAGTTTGCCGAGATCTTTAGTCTTCTCTGCCGAACTGCAAACTCCCCGGATTCCATTGCATTGAACCATAACAGTTAAAAGTGGGACCAAACTGCATTAATTCCACAGTGTAGATGCATCTAAACATTTGTTTTCAAAGGAAGCCGCACTTTTTGTGCAACAAGTATAGAAGATAAAATAATTTCATATATTTTTCCCCACGAAGATGACGATAATACAGTCAAAAGTCGCACTGTAGTGACTTCCTACCGTAATGCCCTTAAACAGCCTTTAAATTAATACAATACACGGGACAAAAAAAGGCACCGAATTCCCCAAAAGTGGGGTAACGTCATAATACAAAAAAGATCTGATGTGCGGATAACTAAAGAGGAGAAAAATCTGGCTGCACCAGGATCCGTATCTCCTAAACTTAGTCCTATTGGTCAGCGGTGCGTCTACATGGAGGAATGAATGCAGTTTGACACCACTTTCGCTGCCTGGGCTCAATGCTACGAAGTCATGGGAAGTGTGGTTTCATATGAGTCTTGTGTCTAAGTATGCTGAGCAACAAATTTTATAATTCCACAGCATTGAGCCATGTCTCAATGCTACGAAGTCATGGGAAGTGTGGTTTCATACGAGTCTTGTGTCTAAGCATGCTGAGTGCCAAATCTTATTAATTCCATAGCATTGAGCCATGGCAGCTAAAGTGGTGCCAAACTGTGTTAATTCTGCAGTATAGATGCACTCCAATGTGGGCACACAGGGGGCTCCATTGGTCTGGAAGGGTGCATCTACACTGTTGAATTAATGCAGTTTGGCACCACTTTCGTTGCCTGGACTCAATGCTACGAAGTCATGGGAAGCGTAGTTTCATATGAGTCTTGTGTCTAAGCATGCTGAGCACCAAATCTTATTAATTCCATAGCACTGAGCCATGGCAGCTAAAGCGGTGCCAAACTGTGTTAATTCTGCAGTATAGATGCACCCCAATGAGGGCACAGAGGGGGTTCTATTGGTCTGGAAGGGTGCATCTATACTGTTGAATTAATGCAGTTTGACGCCATTTTCGCTGCCTGAGCTCAATGCTACGAAGTCATGGAAAGCGTGGTTTCATATGAGTCTTGTGTCTAAGCAAGCTGAACAACAAATTTTATAATTTCACAGCTTTGAGCCATGGCTCAATGCTACGAAGTCATGGGAAGTGTGGTTTCATATGAGTCTTGTGTCTAAGCATGCTGAGCGACAAATTTTATCATTCCACAGCATTGAGCCATGGCTGAATGCTACAAAGTTATGGGAAGCGTGGTTTCATACGAGTCTTGTGTCTAAGCATGTTGAGTGCCAAATTTTATAATTCCGCAGCATTGAGCCATGGCTCAATGCTACAAAGTCATGGGAAGCGTGGTTTCATACGAGTCTTGTGTCTAAGCATGCTGAGCAACAAATTTTATAATTCCACAGCACTAAGCCATGGCTCAATACTACAAAGTCATGGGAAGCGTGGTTTCATATGAGTCTTGTGTCTAAGCATGCTGAGCGACAAATTTTATAATTCCACAGCACTAAGCCATGGCTCAATACTACAAAGTCATGGGAAGCGTGGTTTCATATGAGTCTTGTGTCTAAGCATGCTGAGCAACAAATTTTATAATTCCACAGCACTAAGCCATGGCTCAATGCTACAAAGTTATGGGAAGCGTGGTTTCATATGAGTCTTGTGTCTAAGCATGCTGAGCAACAAATTTTATAATTCCACAGCACTAAGCCATGGCTCAATACTACAAAGTCATGGGAAGCGTGGTTTCATATGAGTCTTGTGTCTAAGCATGCTGAGCGACAAATTTTATAATTCCAAAGCACTAAGCCATGGCTCAATACTACAAAGTCATGGGAAGCGTGGTTTCATACGAGTCTTGTGTCTAAGCATGCTGAGCAACAAATTTTATAATTCCACAGCACTAAGCCATGGCTCAATGCTACAAAGTTATGGGAAGCGTGGTTTCATATGAGTCTTGTGTCTAAGCATGCTGAGCAACAAATTTTATAATTCCACAGCACTAAGCCATGGCTCAATACTACAAAGTCATGGGAAGCGTGGTTTCATATGAGTCTTGTGTCTAAGCATGCTGAGCGACAAATTTTATAATTCCACAGCATTGAGCCATGGCTGAATGCTACAAAGTTATGGGAAGTGTGGTTTCATACGAGTCTTGTGTCTAAGCATGTTGAGTGCCAAATTTTATAATTCCGCAGCATTGAGCCATGGCTCAATGCTACAAAGTCATGGGAAGCGTGGTTTCATACGAGTCTTGTGTCTAAGCATGCTGAGCGACAAATCTTATTAATTCCATAGCATTGAGCCCGGGCAGCTAAAGCGGTGCCAAACTGTGTTAATTCTGTAGTGAAGATGCACCCCAATTGTGGGCAGAAAAAGGAACAATATAGGCAATGAAATGTGCGTTGATGGGGTTGGTAGGGGACACTCACACGCCTTAAATGCAAGCGACTTGGTCCCCATTCGTTGTGTGGGTTTAGTAGGAAAGCAACACAGCAAAAACGACCCCCAAAAGGGTTGGAAAAGTTCATGAGAACTTCAAGAACTTCAAGACCAAAGCTTCACTCAACCGGAGATAGGTCTTAGCTACAAGACAGAGCTTCCCAAATCCTATAAATACTATTTTCTAACCATTTTCCTTCCCATGAAGTCCCATCTCCACTAATATAATATGGAGCAAAACATCTAAACATTATTTCTGGTAAGGAAAAGAAAGTTGGGGTGCATCTACACTGTAGACTTAACACAGTTTAATCCCACTTGGCTTCATGGGAGTTGTAATTTGTCGCGGAGTTGTCTGCCAAACGATAGCTCAGTTGCATTCCATAGCACAGAGTCAAAGTGGTATCAAACTGCATTAATTCTACCATCTGGATAGACCAGGCAGGGGCAAATTTCGGTCCTCCGGGTGTTTTGGACTGCAACTCCCACCATTCCTAACAGCTTCAGGGGCCAATGTGGATGCATGTCATCCAGTTCAAAGCAGATAATGTAGATTACCTGTCTTGTTAATCTGGATTATATGGTAGTACAGATCCAGCCTAAATTGGAGTTAGGGTGATGCAAATAGGAAAAAAAGAGGAAAAACTTTATGAATGAATGCTTTACACATTTATCTAAGTTTGTTACCATTTTTTAATTTGGAATGTATAGTTTTGTTTCGGATTATGCGATTTTAATGTTTATATTAATATGTTTTTAACTCCACGTTTTAATATTTAATGTTATTGCATTTTATGATATAATTGATACAGTAGAGTCTCATTTATCCAAGCCTCGCTTATCCAAGTTTCTGGATAATCCAAGCCATTTTTGTAGTCAATGTTTTCAATATATCATGATATTTTGGTGCTAAATTCGTAAATACAGTAATTACAATATAACATTACTGCGTATTGAACATATTTGTTGTATAACATGATGTTTTGGTGCTTAATTTGTAAAATCATGACCTAATTTGATGTTTAATAGGCTTTTCCTTAATCCTTCCTTATTATCCAAGATATTCGCTTATCCAAGCTTCTGCCGGCCCATTTAGCTTGGATAAGTGAGACTCTACTGTAGTTGTATGTCATTGTTGTTTTATGTAGGCACTGAATTTTGCCATAATATGTTTGGAAACCAGGGTGAGAAAAGTGGTATATAAGTGAAGTAAGTAAGTAAACTGTTAGGAATATAAGGATGAAATAATCCCTCTTTCTCTCTCCTCTGTGACTCAGTGTGAGTATCAGTCCGTCGGGTGTTTTGGACTCCAACTCCCATCATTCCTAACAGCCGTAAGTGGCTGAGAGGGAAAAGAAAGGGGCCTGAGGTTGTTAGGAATGGTGGGAGTTGGAGTCCAAAACATCTGGAGGCCAAAGTTCGCCCATGCCTGGGATAGATGCACCCTTGGCGAGCATAATAATAGTACAAATTGGGAAAAATATTCCAATCAATGGTCTTCCAGGCAGCTGATGGTAATCGGGTTTTCGTTTTCAGCACCAAAATATCTGTGGATTTGGGTTTCTTTTGCCACGATTTTCCGTCCGCGGATCCGTCTTCCCCGCTGCTTCTTTTGTCTTTTTTTCCCCCACTTCCGAGAAAAACCCGAATCGATTCGGATATTTACGAACCGCGACGAAAATACAAAACGTTTATTTGTTAACTCGACAGAACCAGGCTTGTTTTTTTACGGGGGGAAAAAAATAAAAAGATCTCTAAAAATAATAATAATAATAATAACAATAAAAAAATAATAATAATAATTCACGTCGTTCCAAAAGTTCACTCAGTCCGTCTGGATTGTAAAGGAGGAAATCCGCGTCCGTTTGCACAAAGGAGTGTAAAGCTAAAGAATACCCTGCTTTGCCGGATGAAGTTGTTGTTTTGTTGTTGTTTTCCTGCAAAAACCTGAATCAAGTTGTTTTCTTTTTTTGGCGAACTTTTGGAAAAGGAGGAACGAAGCGGCGAACTAAACAAAACTAAAGCGAGGGTCCAAAACAAGAACGGAAACGCAAACAAAAATGTCTCCCGTCGGAAGTTACTTTTCTCGGGATCTTCCTCCATAGATTCGGTTCGATTTTTTCCGAAGCCTCCCCGGCTTTGATTTGAAAATAAAAAACGTTGGAATCGGATACACGTTTCGTGTCGTTTCGTGGACAATAAGGACGTTGTGCGTTGGCTTGAACATGGAAACGTTCCCCGTGGTTTCGTTTTTCAAGACTCTTGCGGAACGACTTCCATCATCTTCTGGCAAAAGACGGTCGTGGAGTCTGTTTGCAAAAAGAAAAAGGAGGAAAATAAATGAGGTTATCGAGTTGTTATTTGGCCATTTCAATGGCTACGAACCACTTTCGTTATGGTCAAATAGAACGTCAAACAAGATAGATATGATGGATTTCATTTCACAAAATCACAAGCAGAACACTTCCCAAGTGTCTAGGACTGTGTGATGTATTTTTGGATTATTATTATTATTATTATTATTATTATTATTATTATTATTATTATTATTATTATTATATATTTTATTATTATATTATATTATTTTACTAGCTGTGCCCGGCCACGCGTTGCTGTGGCGAAGTATGGTGGTATGGGAAATAAAGTATTGAGGAATTGGTGGTGTTGGATAAGTGAGACTCTACTGTATATTGATAATCTTATATTATCTGCTTAAAACTGGATTATATGAGGCCCCTTCTTCACAGCTGTATAAAATGCACACTGAAGTGAATTATCTGGCAGTGTGGGCTCAAGATAATCCAGTTCAAAGCAGATAATATAAGATTATAAATGGGTTATATAGCTGTATGGAAGGGCCTTGAGTCTACACTGCCATATAATCCAGTGCAAATTAAATAATCTGTGAAAGAGGCCTGAGGCCTAAATTTGCCTGTCCCCTGGGCTGAGTTGGTTGCTAGGAGACCAAGTGGGCAGAGATTAGTCCTCTAACTGGCAGCAATTGGATAAAAACAATTATTCCTCTCTCTCTAATTAGGACTTTATTTTTCTTTTCTTTTTGTTGTATCAACCTAGAGGCGTGGATGATGGGTTGTGTTGTCAAATTTTGAGGTTGGGGGGGGGGGCTGTAGTTTTGTTGTTTTGTTGGTCGCCGTGATGCCATCACTCATTTATATATAGACTAGCTGTGCCCGGCCACGCGTTGCTGTGGCAAAGTGGTGGTGGTATTGGTTAAAAATTGTTGTGTAATTTTTATTTGACGTTATTTGTATTTTTTTAAATAAATTTTATTGTAAGTTATCTTTTTATTATATTTTATTATTTTCTTGTATTACTTTTAGTTATTTTCTGTTATAGTATTTTATTGTATTAATTTTTTAGTGTTTTTAATTATTTTTTATTGGGTTGCTAGGAGACCAAGTTGGAGGAGCTTAGCCTTCTAACTGGCAGCAATTGGATAAAAGCAATTATTCCTCTTTCTCTAATTAGGACTTTATTTTTCTTTTCTTTTTGTTGTATCAACCTAGAGGCGTGGATGATGGGTTGTGTTGTCAAATTTCGAGGTTGGGGGGCCTGTAGTTTTGTTGTTTTGTGGGTCGCCGCGATGCCATCACTCTTTTATATATATAGATTATTATATTATATGATTAGTATATTATTATATTTTATTATATATTATATTATTATTATTATTATTATTATTATTATTATTATTATTATTATATTATGTTTTGCATCATACCACTGTCCGGATTTGTGCACGCACGGCCGAGCAAAAGCTCCATCGGATTACCCTCGAAGGAACGAGGGCCTGAAGTTTCTAATTAATGAAGGTGCTTTTGCAAGGCATTAATTCTCTCTTCATCTCGGGATCTCTGGGCAAAACAGGAGAGGGAATTAACATGCTAATCCCTTTGTCCGCCGTCAGACGGCTGCAGAAAAATGGCTTTTCTAAGAACTCAGAGCAATACTTAGAAGAAGAAGAAGAAAAAGAAAAAAAAAACCAGGGATGAACAATAAAAAGGAGAGACAGGCAGTGTTTGTGTAACAAAAGAAAAGAGCCTCTATAATCAGGGAGACTGGGGAAAATCTGTTTCTGCTCAAAGCCTAAGTAACACTTGGAAGATAAACGTCTCCTTGCCGGCTTTTCTAGGTCAGGCTCCCATTGTTGTCTCCCAAAAAGGACAAATAAATGGTGGTTTTGGGTTACGGAGTCACCATCCAAAGCAAGACTCCACGGTTTCTTTGACTCACTTTAATTAATCGTTTCGCAAAATGCAACTCCAATCCAACAAATGGAAAGTACCGTATATACTTGAGTATAAGCCGACCCGAATATAAGCTGAGCCACCTAATTTTACCACAAAAACCTGGGAAAGCATTGACTCCAGTATAAGCCAAGATACCAATACAATTACGTATATACTTGGCTTCTAGATATTTTTCTATTCCTCGCCAGTCCGTTTCTTTCCTTAATCTGCCCTGATTCCTTGCCATTAAGTAAGTCAATCTATCCATGTTTTTTATTTCCACCACTTTAATTAACCATTCCTCATTCTTAGGGATTGTTTTTTGTCGCCAATATCTAGCATATGTTAATCTAGCCGAGGTGATTAAGTATATCATTAATTTTTCCTCATTTGGGTTTCGGGGTTCGTTGAATATTCCTAATAGATAGAGTTCTGGAGTTTTTCTAATTTTTATGTTCATCATTTTTTGTATGATTTCATGTATTTTGGACCAGTATTCTCTCGCTTTTTTGCATTCCCACCATATATGAAGGAATGTTCCTTCTTTTACTCCACATTTCCAGCACTTACCATTCTTAGTTTTGTTAATTATTCCTAATTTTTTGGGGGTGAGGTACCATCGATAGAACATCTTCATCCAGTTGATATGCGTAGGTGTATTTTAGTTTCCTTCCCCATACCCCATATTTTTAGTTTCCATCCACGCCATACCCCCCCCCCCCCCCCGCCACCGTTTTTCAAGCGCAATTTTTCCGCATCTCTCCGTTTTTGTTCCCCGGCTCCAGTGTGTTCCCCGCTCCCCTTTTTCTTTTTTTTTCCTTCTTTTCTTTTCTTTTCTTTTCCCTCCCCCCTTTTTTCTTTTCTTTTTATGTATATGGCGTTTTCTTTTCTTTTTATGTATATGTGCAAAACTCAATAAAAATAATAATAATAATTACGTATATACTTGAGTATAAGCCGACCCGAATATAAGCCGAGGCACCTAATTTTACCACAAAAAAACTGGGAAAACATTGACTCCAGTATAAGCCCAGAGGTAAATTTCAGAAATAAAAACAGAGATCAATAAAATTACATTAATTGAGGCATCAGTAGGTTAAATGTTTTTGAATATTTACATAAAAGCTCAAATTTAAGATAAGACTGTCCAACTCTGATCCAATCATTATTCTCATCTTCTTCAATGTAAATGTGCTTTATGTATCATTTTAATAATAATAGAGTAAAATAATACATGTAATAACAATAATAATAATAATATAGGAAAATAATACATGTAATAATAAATAGAGTAAAATAATACATGTAATAATAATAATAATAATAATAAATACAGGAAAATAATACAAGTAATAATAAATAGAGTAAAATAATAAATGCAATAATAATAATAATAATATCAAAGTGAAATAATAAATGTATTATTATTAATAATAGAGTAAAATAAATGTAATAGTAGCAACAATAATAGAGAAAAATGATAAATGTAATAATACCAATAATAATAGAGAAAAATAATAAATGTACCATATATTCTCGAGTATTAGCTGACCCAAATATAAGCCAACCAGGACTCCCACCTGAGTATAAGCCGAGCGGGGCTTTTTCAGGGCTAAAAAAAGGACTGAAAAACTAGGCTTATACTCGAGTATATACATACATACACACAGTAGAGTCTCACTTATCCAATATAAACGGGCCGGCAGAACGTTGGATAAGCAAATATGTTGGATAATAAGGAGGGATTAAGGAAAAGCCTATTGCACATCAAATTAGGTTATGATTTTACAAATTAAGCACCAAAACATCATGTTATACAACAAATTTGACAGAAAACGTAGTTCAGTACGGAGTAATGTTATGTTGTAATTACTGTATTTACAAATTTAGCACCAAAATATCACGATATATTGAAAACATTGACTACAAAAATGGCTTGGATAATCCAGAAGCTTGGATAAGTGAGGCTTGGATAAGTGAGACTCTACTGTAGTTGTTATAATTCAGGAACTTTATTTTTTATGGCACAAACTACAGTAGAGTTTCACTTATCCAAGCTAAAGGGCCGGCAGAATGTTGGATAAGTGAATAAGGACCAAAACATCATGCTATACAACAAGTTTGACAGAAAAAGTAGTTCAATACGCTACGTAGTAATTACTGTATTGACGAACTTGGCACCAAAATATCACGATGTATTGAAAACATTGACTACAAAAAAGCGTTGGATAATCCAGAACGTTGGATAAGCGAGTGTTGGATGAGTGAGACTCTACTGTATATGCATTTCCTCCCTTCAAAAAAACTACCAGCACTGCAAAAGAGTCCATATTTTCATTATTGAGAATGAATTAAACCTGCACTGTATTCATGCAAACCAGGCTTTGGATAATTTCCTCCTTGTAAATCCCAGAGTTTTGCGGACTCACATATGGTGTGTAGGAGCCACTTGGGCTTGTTCTGCCACCAAACGCCGACCAGGTAGACGGGGATCCCGCTGAGGATGATGGCAAAGCCAATGCCGCACTCCTTGGGCGTCATCCAGAAGGAGACCACGATGAGGAAGATGCAGGCCAGGATGAAGAAGACCGGCAGGAGCAGGTTCACCTGCAAGGGAGACCTTTGGGTCAGCAGGACTGGAGAGGAGTTAGATGGAGATTCTCTTCCCAGGACAAAGTTTTCACCCTCTAGTCAACTTTAGGGATGACACTCAACTCTACTACTCCTTTCCACCGAACTCCAAGGAAGCCCCCCAGATACTGAACCAGTGCTTGGCAGCTGTGATGGGCTGGATGAGGGCGAATAAGCTGAAGCTTAATCCCGACAAGACAGAGGTCCTCCAGGTCAGTCGTATGTCCGATCGGGGTATTGGGTGGCCACCTGTGCTTGACGGGGTCCCACTCCCCCTGAAGGTGGGGGTCCTCCTGGACTCAGCACTGACGCTTGATGCTCAGGTGTCGGCCTTTGCACAACTAAAACTTGTGCGCCAACTGCGACCTTACCTCGTGAAGTCTGATCTGGCCACGGTGGTCCATGCCTTAGTTACCTCTAGACTGGACTATTGCAATGCACTCTACGTGGGGCTGCCCTTGAAGACGGCCCGGAAACTCCAACTAGTTCAACGTTCGGCAGCCTTGCTTCTAACTGGAGCAAATTATAGGGAGCGGTCAACCCTCCTGCTTAAGGAGCTCCACTGGCTGCCGTTCACCTTCCGGACCCAATTCAAGGTGCAAGTGATCACCTACAAAGCCCTGAACGGTTTGGGACCCTCCTACCTTAGGGATCGCCTCTCCCCCTACGAACCTGCACGATCTCTTCGTTCGTCGGGGGAGGCCCTCCTCTCGCTCCCACCTCCGTCACAAGCACGGTTGGTGGGGACGAGAGAGAGGGCCTTCTCCGTGGTGGCCCCCTTCCCGGCTCTGGAACTCGCTCCCCAGGGAAATCAGGCAAGCCCCCACCCTGGTAGCATTCAGAAAGAGCTTGAAAACCTGGCTCTTTACTCAAGCCTTTAGATAAAGATTGCTAATCCAGAAGCAATCTGTATCTGTGACCATTCTTGTACCGGTTTGCACCTTTTACCTTTGTCAACTCGATATAGACACAGGGTCTATTCCCATCCCAATTTGCACTTCCAGAATTTGCAGCACTTTATCAGTCACCTTGTGTTTACAATATTTATATGGTGCACCTTACCCAGTCTACTTTTACAATCTCTCAGTTTTAATCCATGTTTTTATTAGTTCTTGTTTTTTATTGGCTAATGTTTAATTTTTTATTTTTATTTTATTGTGCAAGTTGTTGTCTATTGCTGTGTTTTATACTGCTACTGTTTTTATTCGGGCTTGGCCCCATGTAAGCCGCCCTGAGTCCCCTCCGGGGAGATAGAGGCGGGGTATAAAAATAAAGTTATGATTTATTATTATTATTTCCCCACCTTTTCAGGACCAAAGCAATGAGGAACAGATAGATATGACTTAGGAACAAAACCCGCACGAACAATGCGCATTTGGATGCTGTCTGGAAGTGCCCAGAGCCCACCCTGCCATGGAATGTACCGTGTTTCCCTGAAAATAAGACAGTGTCTTATATTATTTTTTGCTCCCAAAGATGCTCTAGGTCTTATTTTCAGGGGATGTGTTATTTTTCTATGAAGAAGAATTCACATTTGTTGTTGAACAAAAAATGAACATTTATTATATACTGTAAGTAGTTGTCATCACAAACCAGCATAACCAGACCAACTGTGAATCCTATCAAGAATGTCTTGTTACTACCATTATTTCCATGTACAACACTCTATGGCAGGGGTCCCCAAACTAAGGCCCGGGGGCCGGATGCGGCCCATCGAAGCCATTTATCTGGCCCCCACAGCACAAGGGCAGAAGGGGATTGGGCTAAATGACCCAAGGGGTCTCTTTTTCCAACCCTTATTATTATTATTATTATTATTATTATTATTATTATTATTATTAACATTGAGGCTGGGTGGCCATCTGTCAGGGGTGCTTTGCTTGTGCTTTCGGTGCACAAAGGCAGAAGGGGATTGGACTCAATGGCCCAAGGGGTCTCTTCCAACCCTCTTTATTATTATTATTATTATTATTATTATTATTATTATTATTATTATTATTATTATTATTAACATTGAGGCTGGGTGGCCATGGCCATCTGTTAGGGGTGCTTTGCTTGTGCTTTCGGTGCACAAAGGTAGAAGGGGATTGAACTCAATGACCCAAAGGGTCTCTTCCAACCCTCTTTTTTGTTGTTGTTGTTGTTATTATTATTGCTCGGTGGCCAACTATAGTCCGGCCCTCCAACGGTCCAAATGATCGTGAACTGGCCCCCTGTTTAAAAAGTTTGGGGACCCCTGCTCTATGGTATGTACATTTACTGATCCTGCATGTTCTGGTGTTCTGTTCATTGGGCATGCTCCCAAACAAAAACTTTGCTAGGTCTTACTTTTGGGGGAGGCCTTATATTTAGCAATTCAGCAAAACCTCTACTAGGTCTTATTTTCTGGGCATGTCTTATTTTAGGGGAAACAGGGTATGTTCTCACCTTGATGGGCCTCTCCAGCTCCGGCTTCTTGTAGCGCAGCCACAGCATCCCGATGATGGCCAAGGCCACGCAGAGCCAGTTGAAGAAGCTGAAGAAGTTGATGACGGAGAAGATGTCGTTGGAGAAGGCGTACAGGAGGGTCATGACGCACTGCGGAGGGACGAGAAAGGAAAGGGAAAACGGGACCGGAAGCAACAGCATAGGTAAACAATGGGATAATGATATAATATAATTATATTATAATATAATAATAATAATATATAATATTATAATACTATAATAATACATATAATAATAATAATACCACCACCTCTAATATCCCAGGCCCTTGGACCTCAGGTGCATGTGTGCTGTGTTGTTATGTACATGAAAACAATATAATAATAATATAATATAAGAATATAATATGGTTATGTACATGTAAGCAATATAATAATATATAATATTATAATAATATAATAATACCTATGTAATAATAATAATAATAATATTTCTTATATAGTGGAAAGAGTCCAATATTCAGAGACGAATCCCAGACACTTGGACATAATAAGCATGTGTTGTATGAAGTTATGTACATGTAATAAATAATAATAACAATAATACCACCACCTCTAATATCCCAGGCCCTTGGACCTCAGGTGCATGTGTGCTGTGTTGTTATGTACATGTAAGCAATATAATAATATATAATATTATAATAATATAATAATACCTATGTAATAATAATAATAATATTTCTTATATAGTGGAAAGAGTCCAATATTCAGAGACGAATCCCAGACACTTGGACATAATAAGCATGTGTTGTATGAAGTTATGTACATGTAATAAATAATAATAACAATAATACCACCACCTCTAATATCCCAGGCCCTTGGAACTCAGGTGCATGTGTGCTGTGTTGTTATGTACATGAAAACAATATAATAATAATCTATATATATAAAAGAGTGATGGCATCATGGCAGTGGACAAAACAACAAAAGTAAACACCCCACAACCTCAAAAATTGACAGCACAACCCCTCATCCATGCCTCTAGGTTGATACAACAAAAAGAAAAGAAAAATAAAGTCCTAATTAGAGGGAGAGGAATAAGGCTAAGCTCCGCCCACCTGGTCTCCTAGCAACCCACTCAGCCCAGGGGACCCTTTACCTTAACTACCACCAATTCCTCAATATTTCGCCACAGCAACGCGTGGCCGGGCATAGCTAGTATAATATAAGAATATAATATGGTCATGTACATGTAAACAATATAATAATATAATAATATATAATATTATAATAATACCTATGTAATAATAATAATAATAATACTTCTTATATAGTGGAAAGAGTCCAATATTCAGAGACGAATCCCAGACACTTGGACATAATAAGCATGTGTTGTATGAAGTTATGTACATGTAATAAATAATAATAATAATAATAATAATAATAATAATAATAATACCACCTCTAATATCCCAGGCCCTTGGGAAGAGCCCGATATTCAGAGACAAACCCCAGACACTTGGACCTCATGTGCCTGTGTGCAGTGTGGTTATGTACATGTAAACAATATAATAGTAATATAATGTAATAATATAGTAATACCTATATAATAATTATAATACTATCTCTAATATCCCAGGCCCTTGGGAAGAGCCCGATATTCAAAGACAAACCCCAGACACTTGGACCTCATGTGCCTGTGTGCAGTGTGGTTATGTACATGTAAACAATATAATAGTAATATAATGTAATAATATAGTAATACCTATATAATAATTATAATACTATCTCTAATATCCCAGGCCCTTGGGAAGAGCCCGATATTCAAAGACAAACCCCAGACACTTGGACCTCATGTGCATGTGTGCAGTGTGGTTATGTACATGTAAACAATATAATAACAATATAATATAACATTATAATAATAATAATAATAATAATACCTAAATAATAATAATAATTCTCTTGTTACTGGTGTACTAACAAAAACACCAAATCTGTAAGGGTTCAGGGTTGTTGTATGTCTTTCGGGCTGTGTGGCCATGTTCCAGAAGCATTCTCTCCTGACGTTTCGCCCACATCTATGGCAGGCATCCTCAGAGGCCTCTGAGGATGCCTGCCATAGATGTGGGCGAAACGTCAGGAGAGAATGCTTCTGGAACATGGCCACACAGCCCGAAAGACATACAACAACCCTGTGATCCCGGCCATGAAAGCCTTCGACAACACATTGTAAGGGTTCAGTTTCCATAAATATAGACAATCCAGATGCTTATGGCCCATGTTATTACACGGGATCAATGTGAATGTGTTTGCTTAGCATGTCTGCATTCATTGCTAACATGGCGCATGATGACTCCTGAGAAGCCCGGATTCCACAGATACAGGGGTTGCATGGTACCCATATAAAAACCATACTAATTGGCTGCAAATACAACTCCATGCGCATGCTTACTGTGAAGATGAGGGAGGGGACGGGCGTGAGGAGCTTGGGGTGGATCATGGAGAGCACGGAGGGCAGGTGTCCCTCGCGGGAGCCCACAAAGAAGAGCCTGCGGAAACAACCAGCCAATCCTTGTAATTTCATGCCGCCGAGCCCTTTATCAGAGATCGAGATCTCACAGACGTTGGAAGACGGCCGCCAAGATGTTATCTCGGGGTTGCATAACGGAAGCACAGGGCTAATTGCATTGCGCAACCTTTGGCTTGGAATGGCAACGTTGCGCAACCTAAGCGGGTTGGCAAAGGTGCCATCCAAAACACAAGCACAACTTCCCCTTCCATCGGTAATGCCAGCCTTCTTTTCCCATAAGAACTACAGGTCCCATCATCCCTGACAACTGACCATGATGGCTGGAGCTGAAGGCAATAATCTATCTATCTATCTATCTATCTATCTATCTATCTATCTATCTATCTATCTATCTCTATCTCTATCTCTATCTCTATCTCTATCTATCTATCTATCTATCTATCTATCTATCTATCTATCTATCTATCTATATATATATAAAAAAAAGGGTAATGAAATTTCGGCCTAGGACAAAACAACAAAACTACACACCCCAGAAACACTAAACTTGGCCGCACAACCCCTCATCCATGCCTCTATGTTCATAGAACAAAAACAAAACAAAAATAAAGTCCTAATTAGAGGGAGAGGAATAATTGTTTTTTTATCCAATTGCTGCCAGTTAGAAGGCTAAGCTCCACCCACTTGGTCTCCTAGCAACGCACTCAGCCCAGGGGACAGGCAGAGTTAGGCCTCACTTAGGCCTCTTCCACACTGCCTATAAAATACAGATTATCTGCTTTCAACTGGATTACAGTATATGGCAATGTAGACTCAAGGCCCTTCTACACAGCCATATAACCCATTTATAATCTTATATTATCTGCTTTGAACTGGATTATCTGGACTCCACACTGACATATAATCCACTTCAGTGTGCATTTTATACAGCTGTGTAGAAGGGGCCTCATATAATCCAGTTCTAAGCAGATAATATAAGATTATAAATATAATATGTAATAATTACTGTGATATAATAATACATAACAATATAATCTCTAAAATCAGGACAGTAAATAAAGAGCAGCACTCTGAAAGCATAAGCCACAGCAACACGTGGCTGGGCAAAGCTAGTAATAATCTATATATATAAAAGAGTGATGGCATCACGGCAGCGGACAAAACAACAAAAGTAAACACCCCACAACCTCGAAAATTGACATCACAACCCCTCATCCATGCCTCTAGGTTGATACAACAAAAAGAAAAGAAAAATAAATTCCTAATTAGAGGGAGAGGAATAATAGTTTTTATCCAATTGCTGCCAGTTACAAGGCTAAGCTCCACCCACTTGGTCTCCTAGCAACCCACTCAGCCCAGTGTTAATAAAATAATGATAAAAAATAAATACAAATAATACAATAAAAAATTATAAAAAACACTAAAATAATTAATACAATAAAATACTATAACAAAATGACTAAAAATAATACAACAAAATAATAAAATATAATAAATAAAAAAGATAAATGACAATAAAATTAATTTTAAAAAATACAAATAACGTCAAATAAAAATTCCACAACAAGTTTTAACCGATACCACCACCACTTTGCCACAGCAACGCGTGGCCGGGCACAGCTAGTATAATATAAAAATGTAAGGTACGTTTGTAGAATCGAGTAAGCAACAAAACCACTGAACCAAATCACACCAAATTTGGCCACAAAAGACATAGTCGTCCAATCTATGTCTTTCAGACAAAAAACCTGGAAAATAAAGTCCAAATTAGAGAACGAGGAAGAGCCGTTTTCAACCCTAGTTGCTTGTCAGAAGCCCCCTTTAGGCCCCGCCCACTTTGTCTCCTAGCAACCCCCTTGGCCACAATGGCGCCGGGGTACAGCCAGGGTTCAGGCTTTTGAGGCTGCAAGGCTATTCACTGCTATTCCACCTGGCCAACAAAGCATTCCCATAAGCCTCTTGAAACAACTTCTTATAATAATACCTATATAATAATACCTGAGGTGGTATTATTATTATTATTATTATTATTATTATTATTATTATATAATACCTCAGCAACCCAACCTTCAGGTCAGCAGTTCAGCCAGCCTCTTATAATAATATCTATATAATAATAATAATAATAATAATAATACCTCTTATATCCGAGGCCTCTTGAAATAATGTTAATGTAGTGTCCCAAAACTCCCATTTGGATACCGGATTACGGCATTAACCTCTCGACATCCCCAGGAAAACATACCTGGATGACGTGAAGAGCGACCCGTTGACGGAGCCGAAACACGACAAGCCGACAAAGACGGGGATGATCCAAGACATGACGCCCAAGTGGTAGTTCCCAAAGTCCTGTCGGCCAAAGAGGAGGAAAGGAGGTGGTCAGAATATTTGGATGGTGTTAGGAATGGTGGGAGTTGTAGTCCAAAACACCTGGAGGGACGAAGTTTGCTAACGCCTGGTGCAGACTAAGATAATCCAGCTCAACTCAGATAATGTGGATTTTCTGTTTTGATAATCTGGATTATTGTTGAAGGGGCCCTAGATGTTTGTAAAGATATAACTTATTTATTATTATTATTATTATTATTATTATTATTATTATTATTATTATTACTTTGTGTCAAAAGCATTGCATAATAAATATATGTATTTTAAGTGTACTAGATGCATGTTGTATGTTGTGTTTGTATTGTCTGTTCTTGATAAGGCCAACTGGCTAATCAATAAATTGTTGTTGTTGTTGTTGCATAATAAATAAGATTAAAAGTGATGAAACCAAGGTATAACTAAGCTGTAGCAACTCTACTATTCCCAAATATTGTTGTTTGGAAATGCTTAATACAATTATTTGAAACGTAAACATACACATATAAACGTATTTGGATGGACTGGGCATCTCCAAACTGCAATGTCTAGAGTTTTGGGTAACTTTTGCAAATAGTATTTTCTGCACCCTGAGTAATGCAATGCCAGGTGAGTATTGTATTAGGATTGCTCAGAAATGTTTAATACAATTATTTGGAACGTAAACACACACATATACATGTATTTGGATGGACTGGGCAATGTCTAGAGTTTTGGGTAACTTTTGCAAATAGTATTTTCCGCACCCTGAGTAATGCGATGCCGGGTGAGTATTGTATTAGGATTGCTCAAAAATGCTTAATATTATTATTTGGAATGTAAACACACACATATACATGTATTTGGAAGGACTGGGCAATGTCTAGAGTTTTGGGTAACTTTTGCAAATAGTATTTTCCACACCCTGAGTAATGCAATGCCGGGTGAGTATTGTATTAGGATTGCTCAGAAATACTTAACACAATTATTTGGAACGTAAACACACACATATAAACGTATTTGGATGGACTGGGCATCTCCAAACTCTAATATCTAGAGTTTTGGGTAACTAGCTCTTTTGCAAATAGTATTTTCCGCACCCTGAGTAATGCAATGCCGGGTGAGTATTGTATTAGGATTGCTCAGAAATGCTTAACACAATTATTTAGAATGTAAACACGCATATATACACGTATTTGGATGGACCAGGCATTTCCAAACGCCGATGTCTAGAGTTTTGGGTAACTTTTGCAAATAGTATTTTCCGCACCCTGAGTAATAGCAATGCCTGGTGAGTATTTATTGTATTAGGATGGCTCATGGTGCAATTTGGATGATGTGGTTTTTTTCCTGCAATGAAAGCAATCTAGAAGATTAGAATAATAATCTTTTAGATTGTTAAGGTCGAGAGCGACAAAAGCGCCCTTTCTGCAAAATGTCAGGTCGTGGGATGAAACGTCCTGCAGCGGTGAGTCACATTCGAAGCCAGATATTTCCTGGAGACGCACATCCTGACTACCTTTGCAACCAGATCATCATCATCTTACAAAATTACAGAGATGGGTCCATGCGATGATGCACAATGCACCCAAGAGCCTGATGCAAAGTCATCAAGATAAACGATGTGCCCGTTTCCAAGCGACCCCGCGCGACTTTACCACGGCAACGGCTTCGGACGACAGCATCTCGTCCACCGACAACGTTGTGAAGTAAGCCAGGTTGGTCAGCACGTAAACCAAGGTGACGATGGGGAGCGAGATGATGATCGCCAGGGGCAGGTTTCTGTGCAACGCAATGCAAAAAGATACAACAACAACAACAACAACAACAACAACAGCCCGTAAGTTAGACATAGATCGCCCATTGGCTCTGCAATTGCCATTGCTCACAGTTGTACTACATTGATGTTGCCATTTGCCTACATCTTTGGACTGCAATTTCTAAGCAGGACAGCAAATTATGGGCTTTGTAGTCCAAAGAGGTCACTTTCCCCCAACTCATTGCCATATTAACAGCCAAAGTAAATTGTTGTTGTTGTTGTTACTACTACTACTACTACTACTACTATTATTATCATCATCATACGTCTTTGGGATCTAATTTCTAAGCTGGGCAACGAATTCTGGGCTTTGTAGTCCAAAGAGATCACTTTCCCGCAACTCGTTGCCATATTAACAGCCAAAACAAAATTGTTGTTGTTTTTATTACAATTACAATTATTATTATTATTATTTTCCTACATCTTTGGACAGCAATTTATAAACTGGATTGGGGATTCTGGGCTTTGTAATCCAAAGAGGTCACTTTCCCCAAACTCATTGTCATATTAACAGCCAAAGCAAGTTGTTGTTGTTGTTGTTATTTTATTGTTGTTGTTATTATTATTTTCCTACGTCTTTGGACTGCAATTTCTAAGCTGGGCAACGAATTCTGGGCTTTGTAGTCCAAAGAGATCACCTTCCCGCAACTCATTGCCATATTAACAGCCAAAACAAATTGTTGTTGTTTTTATTACAATTACAATTATTATTGTTATTTTTCTATGTCTTTGGACTGCAATTTCTAAGCTGGACGGTGAATTCTGGGCTTTGTAGTCCAAAGAGGTCACTTTCCCCCAACTCACTGCCATATTAACAGCCAAAGCAAATTGTTGTCGTTTTTACTACAGTTACAATTACAATTACTATTATTTTCCTACGTCTTTGGACAGCAATTTCTAAGCTGGATTGGGGATTCTGGGCTTTGTAGTCCAAAGAGGTCACTTTCCCCAAACTCAGTGCCATATTAATAGCCAAAGCAAATTGTTTTTGTTTTTGTTGTTATTGTTGCTGCTGCTGTTATTATTATTATTATTATTATTATTTTATTATGACAGAGCAAACAAGATAGATATGCTGGATTTTGTTTCACAAAATCACAAGTTGAACACTTCCCAAGTTTATTATTATTATTATTATGTTTATGTTTACAGTGGGGAAAACTGGGTCCCTTCCTGAGTTTAAAAGCCCAACTTTCAAATTAAAGAGGCAAAGGATGATGCCGAAATCCATCTCTATTGGCATTTTCTATATGTGGGTTCTATGCTTTATTTCAATAGGACTTCCTATCACCCAATGGATACGGGGATCATAGGCTGCACAATAAACCCAAGATGCTTGCAAACGTCATAAAGTTTCGTAACTTTTTGAAATAAAGACCCTCTTATCAAGAGACTTCTGTGGCATTGAACAATGTGTGGTTTGCAAAGCTTACCTGTAAGGATTAATCATCTCTTCCGTGACGAAATTCAAGTAATTCCTGTGTTTTTAGCAAAGAGATGAGAGGAAAAAAAGGACACGTAAGAAAAAAAAGGGAATTTATATTATCAACCTGGAATTGTAACAAGCTTTCTTTCAGTGTCTTCCTTTTGACACCACTTTAGCTGCTATGGCAATCTTGGGAGTTGTAGTTTTCTTTAGAGAAGGCTAAAGACCTTGCGGAACTACAGCTCCCATGTTTCCATAGCATTGAGCCATCTTGGGAGTTGTAGTTTTCTTTAGAGAAGGCTAAAGACCTTGCGGAACTACAGCTCCCATGTTTCCATAGCATTGAGCCATCTTGGGAGTTGTAGTTTTCTTTAGAGAAGGCTAAAGACCTTGCGGAACTACAGCTCCCATGTTTCCATAGCATTGAGCCATCTTGGGAGTTGTAGTTTTCTTTAGAGAAGGCTAAAGACCTTGCGGAACTACAGCTCCCATGTTTCCATAGCATTGAGCCATCTTGGGAGTTGTAGTTTTCTTTAGAGAAGGCTAAAGACCTTGCGGAACTACAGCTCCCATGTTTCCATAGCATTGAGCCATCTTGGGAGTTGTAGTTTACTTTGGAGAAGGCTAAAGACCTTGCGGAACTACAGCTCCCATGTTTCCATAGCATTGAGCCATCTTGGGAGTTGTAGTTTACTTTGGAGAAGGCGGGACTTACCAGCCTCCGTAGGCAAAGAGACCGCTGTACAAGGCCAGGACAATGTTCCCGACTTCGAGGTTTGTGCCTTCGAAGGAGTGCTCGGGGTTCAAGTTGGAGACGTCGTCTGATCGGAATAAATATAAAAACAAGACATTCAAATATTATTATTACTATTATTATTCTTATTATTATTATTGGGAGGTAGGGAACAGAGATATTATTATTTTATTATGACACAGCAAACAAGATAGATATGCTGGATTTCGTATCACAAAATCACAAGTTGAACAGTTCCCAAGCGTCTAGGACTGTGTGATGTATTTTAGGATGATGTGTGCAGATCCCAGTTAGGGTGGCCTTTTGCAGTTGGCAGATCGTAATTTTGTCAATGTCTGTTGTTTCCAAATGCCGGCTGAGATCTTTTGGCATGACACCCAACATGCCAATCACCACCGGGACCACCTGCACTGGTTTCTGCCAGAGTCTTTGAAGTTCAATCTTGAGGTCCTGAGAGCGGCTGAGTTTTTCCTGTTGTTTTTCGTCCATGCGACTGTCACCTGGGATGGCGACATCCATGATCCAAACCTTTTTCTTTTCCACAACTGTGATGTCTGGTGTGTTGTGTTCCGGAACTTTGTCAGTCTGGATTTGGAAGTCCCACAGTCTCTTTGCGTGCTCATTTTCCAATACTTTTGCAGGTTTGTGATCCCACCAGTTCTTGGCTGCTGGGAGGTGGTACTTGAGGCATAAGTTCCAATGAATAATTTGGGCTACAGAGTTGTGCCTCTGTTTGTAGTCTGTCTGTGCGATTTTCTTACAGCAGCTGAGGAGATGATCCATGGTTTCGTCGGTTTCCTTGCACAGTCTGCATTTTGGGTCATCAGCTGATTTTTCGATCTTGGCCTGAATTGCATTTGTTCTGATGTCTTGCTCCTGGGCTGCAAGGATCAGGCCTTCTGTCTCCTTCTTCAGGGTCCCATTCGTGAGCCAGAGCCAGGTCTTCTCCTTATCAGCTTTTCCTTCAATTTTGTCAAGGAACTTCCCATGCAATGTTTTGTTGTGCCAGCTGTCAGCTCTAGTTTGTAGTGCGGTTTTCTTGTACTGGTTTTTTGTCTGCTGTGCTTTGAGGAGTTTCTGATTTTTGACTTCAATCAAAGCAGATCCTTCACTTTGTTTTACATATTCTGCCAGGGCATGTTCTTCTTCTTATTATTGTTATTATTAATACCCCACTTTATCTCTCCCAAAGGAGACTCTTGCAGCCATATTGACAACGATGGATTGCAACTCCCAACATATGCTCAGTAAGGCTGGGAACTGCAGTGCGAGAATATATGTCAGATTGAACAAATCTTCGCACAACTCTAAAGGCTGATGGGTGTTGCAGTCCAAATGTATGTGATGTCAAACGCTCTTCGTCTACAAAGAGGATGCACTTCTTGTTCTCTGAAAAGTGTGCTGCTCATGAATCTGATAGTAATTCCAAAGAGGCTGGAACACGGCACTTTTGGATCTGAAAGACCCGTCCGCATGGCAAATGTTGGCAGGGAGAGAACGGGGATTAAGCAGATTTGGGTGGTGGGACGTGCATGTGCTGCATGCGCCAGGCTCGGGATGTACCTGAACAGAGAGACGCATCGAAACTGGATTGAGGGCAAAAGCCGGTGGCGAGAAATAATCCCAAACATATGCCCCGGAGCATGGCCGGGTCAGCAGGCTCTGATGCTCAGCGCACTGGTATCAAACCTTGTGAGACTTGGAGGTGTCTGTACTGCCCAGTCGTACCAGTCTTACGCCACTTTAACTAGCACAGTTCCATCATATACTATTATGGGATTTGTAGAATGGAGGGTTCTCTGCAAGTTGAGTCTATCCCAGCCCCATAGCTTTCTAGCAGAGGGTTCTAGGTTCGTCAACAAATGCCCAAAGATGGAACCAGGATGGTTGAAGTGGTATCAAACTGCCGTAGTGTAGACCAGGCCTGGGCAAACTTCGGCCCTCCAGGTGTTTTGGACTTCAACTCCCACAATTCCTAACGGCCTACCGGGAGGGAGGAAGAGAGAAAGAAGAGAAGGAGAAGAAGGAAGAGAAAGACAAAAGAGGGTGAGAAAGGGCAGGAGAGGAGAAGGAGAAGAGGAATAGAAAGAAAGGAGGAAGAAGAAGAGAAAGGGGAGAAGGAGAGGATGAAGAGAAGGAAAGGAGGAAGAAAAGAAGGAAAGAAAGAAGAGGAGAGGAGGAGAAAGAGAGGAAGGAGAGAAGACAAATAAAGAAGAGAAGAAAGAAAGAAGAGGAAAGAAGAGAAGGAGAAGAGGAATAGAAAAAAAGAAGGAAGAAAAGGAGAAGGAGAGGGGCATGGAGAGGATGGAGAGAAGGAAAGGAGGAAGAGAAGAAAGAAAGAAAGAAAGAAGAGGGGAGGAGGAAAAAGAGAGCAGGGAGAGAATGAGAGAAAGAAAAGGGGAAGGAGAGAAGGAAGAGAAGAAAGAAGAGGAAAGAAGAGAAGGAGAAGAGGAGGAGAAGAGGAATAGAAAAAAAGAAGGAAGAAAAGGAGAAAGAGAGGGGCAAGGAGAGGATGGAGAGAAGGAAAGGAGGAAGAGAAGAAAGAAAGAAAGAAAGAAAGAAAGAAGAGGGGAGGAGGAAAAAGAGAGCTGGGAGAGAATGAGAGAAAGAAAAGGGGAAGGAGAGAAGGAAGAGAAGAAAGAAAAGAAGAGAGAAAGAAGAGAAGGAGGAGAACAGGAGAAGAAGAGGAATAGAAAAAAGGAGGAAGAAAAGGAGAAGGAGAGGAAGAAGAGGAGAAGGAGAGGAGGAAAAGAAGGAAAGAAGGAAGGTAAGAAAGAAAGGAAAAAGAGGAGAGGAAGAAGAGAAGAAGAAGAGAAGGAGAAGGAGAGAAAGAAGAGAAGGAGAAGAGGAGGAGAATAAGAGGAGAAGAGGAATAGAAAAAAGGAAGAAAAGGAGAAGGAGAGGGGCAAGGAGAGGATGAAGAGAAGGAAAGGAAGAAGAGAAGAAAGAAAGAAGAGGCGACGAGGAGAAAGAGAGGAGGGAGAGAAGGAGAGAAAGAAAAGGGGAAGGAGAGAAGGAAGAGAAGAAAGAAAAGAAGAGAGAAAGAAGAGAAGAAGGAGAATAGGAGAAGAAGAGGAATAGAAAAAAGGAGGAAGAAAAGGAGAAGGAGAGGAAGAAGAGAAGGAGAGGAGGAAAAGAAGGAAAGAAGGAAGATAAGAAAGAAAGGAAAAAGAGGAGAGGAAGAAGAGAAGAAGAAGAGAAGGAGAAGGAGAGAAAGAAGAGAAGGAGAATAGGAGGAGAAGAGGAATAGAAAAAAGAAGAGGAGGAGAAAGAGGAGAAGTCAGCAGAGTATATTTCTGGACGGCCCTTCCACCCCACCTTGTGATGTTTGTTTTCATGACAGCAGTGCCTTCCATGCATCAAGGTTTCATGCGCTTTGATGTGGAGTCCGGCGCCAAGGCCTCCATCGGGGAGGGAAGAAGGGTGGGAACTATACGTCTCCCTGGTTCTCACCAGAAGGCGGTTCTTCTCTCCCTGAAGGTATGTCCAGAGGAGGAAGGAAGAGGAGCCCACGGGGGGCCGGCTGACCCCCCGATGCTCCCCATGTGACGGGTCTTATGGCTCCCGGGGCTTGGAGAGGCTGTCACATGCGCTTAATTCTCCCATTCCCATGCGCTGACATTCCGGCGATTCACGTCAAGAGAAGGAAAAAGGAGGAGTGGGCCGACAAAGGGGGACCGGGAACAAAGTCGCTTTTCTTCCCCAAAGCACAAAGCAAGGCGTTTGAGGGAGAAACACGTTTCTCTTGACATGTTTCTCCTTTTCGCCCTCCATTCATTTGTTCCTCTTCGAATTCCACAGCACTGCTGGTCACAGCTGACCTCCAGTTAAGAGCACTCCAAGGCCAGGGCTTCCCAGTTCTCTCTCGGTGTCTATGTCTCAGTTTTTAAGTTTAGCTTTAAGCCCATCTTTCAATCTCTTCTTCCTCTTGGCACGTTTCTCTCTTTCGCCCTCCATTCATTAGTTCCTGTTCAAATTCCACAGCACTGCTGGTCACAGCTGACCTCCAGTTAAGAGCGCTCCAAGGCCAGGGCTTCCCAGTTCTCTCTCGGTGTCTATGCCCCAGTTTTTAAGTTTAGCTTTAAGCCTATCTTTCTATTTCTTCTTCCTCTTGGTACATTTCTCCCTTTCGTCCTCCATTCATTAGTTCCTCTTCGAATTCCACAGCACTGCTGGTCACAGCTGACCTCCAGTTAAGAGCGCTCCAGGGCCAGGGCTTCCCAGTTCTCTCTCGGTGTCTATGCCCCAGTTTTTAAGTTTAACTTTAAGCCCATCTTTCTATCTCTTCTTCCTCTTGACACGTTTCTCCTTTTTGCCCTCCATTCATTTGTTCCTCTTCGAATTCCACAGCACTGCTGGTCACAGCTGATCTCAAATTAAGTGCGTTTAAGATACAGGGCTTCCCAGTTCTCTCTCGGTGTCTATGCCCCGGTTTTTAAGTTTAGCTTTGAACCCATCTTTCAATCTCTTCTTCCTCTTTGCATGTTTCTCTCTTTCACCCTCCGTTCATTTGTTCCTCTTCAAATTCCACAGCACTGCTGGTCACAGCTGACCTCCAGTTAAAAGCGTTGAAGAGTACAGAGCCATCTTCTTTCCAGCCAGTACTCAGTAGACTCACAGGCACACAAAGAGAGAGAAACCTGTTCAAACCGGTTCTCCAGCAGCAGGACAGTGACAGTTGCAAAACGATTCCCAGGTCCTTGCAAACTCAGCCAATAGGCTTCATGCATTTGACTTTCCAGTTAACACACATATGGTATCTTTGCATAAACTGCCATATAATCCAGATTATCAAAGCAGAAAATCCTTTGGACTGGACTATATGAGTCTACACTACCATATAACCAAGATCAAAGCAGATAACATGGATTTTATATGGCAGTGTAGACTCATATAGCCCAGTCCAAAAGATTTTCTGCTTTGATAATCTGGATTATATGGCAGTGTATGCAAAGATACCATATCTGTGTTAACTGGAAAATTAAATGCATGAAGTCGATTGGCTGAGTTTGCAAGGACCTGGGAATCGGTTTGCTACTGTTGCTGTCCTGCTGCTGGAGAACCGGTTTGAAGAGGTTTCTGTGTGTGTGTATGTATGTGTGTGTGAATAGCCTTGCTGCTTCAAAGCCTGTCTGCTATCTAGGGGAATCTTTGGTTGGTCAGCTTCAATGGTATAGAGTAGTACCGCAACTTCATTGCAGTCGCCAACAACTTTCCCAAAGTGCGCCGTGTGCCAAGAACGTGGCGGCATCTCCGCCCAGGCCCAACCCATGGCTTTGGCATTTGATGTCTCTCTCTTTTGGGAAACGGGCTCTTGCAAAGCCATGACGGGGCGAGGAACAGCTGCCATGCGCCAGAAAACCATGCGACCACGGGAAGCCTGGAGGCACCTGCTGCGGCTCAGGGTGGCCTTCTCCAGTTACGTTCCCCGTTCAACCAGTTTGCCAGACTGGCCCTCCTTGCTCGGAGCCAAGCTGGGATGCCTTTGCAAACCACAGCCGGGTCTAAATTTTTAAAAAATATATTTTTATTAAAGTTTCAAATATTAAATCCTGCGAAAGTGTGAGAACAATGTGGGAAAACCCACATCAACAGTTCATCAAAATCCAAAAAGGAAAAAGGAGAAAAGGAAAAAAAATGAAAAAAATAAAAAATAAAATAATATTTTAAAATGTAATAATAATAATAATGTTAGACTTCTGTTCTTCCTCCTTATGCCCTTAAAGTTATGGGTATGAGTCCATAACCCTATTCAGTAAAAATTACACAATAATACAGCAGAGTCTCACTTATCCAAGCTAAACGGGCCGGTAGAAGCTTGGATAAGCGAATATCTTGGATAATAAGGAGGGATTAAGGAAAAGCCTATTAAACATCAAATTAGGTTATGATTTTACAAATTAAGCACGAAAACATCATGTTATACAACAAATTTGACAGAAAAAGTAGTTCAATAGGCAGTAATGGTATGTTGTAATTACCGTATTTACGAATTTAGCACCAAAATATCATGATATATTGAAAACATTGACTACAAAAATGGCTTGGATAATCCAGAAGCTTGGATAAGCGAGGCTTGGATAAGTGAGACTCTACTGTATTGTTTTAGTCTTTTCCTCCCTTCTTGATACTCCTGATGTAATTTAAAAAAATATTTATTTACTCTTGTTTATGTAGTTTTCAAAGATTGGCCAATGGGTCATTTTTAGACCTTTACTATTGCTCTGTTTTATTTTTTTTTTAAAGTCAGTTTATCCGTATTCTTTATTTCCAGAATTTTATCTAACCATTGTGTCTTTGTTGGAATTCATTCTTGTTTCCACAATTTTGCAAAATAGCCGGCTCTAAAATTAACCAAAATCCATGTAGTTTTGGAGTGGCGTGGTCAACACAAAACCTACCCTTTTTTAATAATACCGTGTTTCCCCGAAAATAAGACAGTGTCTTATATTAAGTTTTGCTCCCAAAGATGTGCTAGGTCTTATTTTCAGGGGATGTCTTATTTTTCCATGAAGAAGAATTCACATTTATTGTTGAACAAAAAAAATGAAGATTTATTATATACTGTACAGTAGTTGTTATCACAAACCAGCATAACCAGACAAATTGTGAATCCTATCAAGAATTTCTTGTTACTACCAATATTTCCATGTACAAGAATCTATGGTACGTACATTTACCAATACTACATGCTCTGGTGTTCTGTTCGTTGGGCATGCTTCCAAACAAAAGCTTTGCGAGGTCTTACTTTCAGGGAAGGCCTTATATTTAGCAATTCAGCAAAACCTCTACTAGGTCTTATTTCCTGGGGAGGTCTTATTTTAGGGGGAACAGGGTAGGAGAAAAGGAGGGGAGGGATTGCATTGCTTCATGCTGGGAATGTTTAATTTCCCGGTCATGTATGCACCGGTCCTAATAAGCCGGGAGATTCGGCAGAAACAGTGGCTATTAATGGAGATAATTGGGAGGAAGGCCGACATGCAGGGACGGATAGAATCGACATGATAAAAGGCAAAGCGGAGGCGTTGCAAAGGGTGGCCTGGAGCCCTGCAATCTCATCCTTGGCAGGTTGGGACCCATTTTCTGCCCAGGAAGGAAATTCAAGAGATCGTATCATGAACCAGGTCTGGTGGGCCTCTCCCAAGGCTTCCCAAGGATGGTGGGCATCCTTGGCCAAAACTTTGTGTCATTATGGGTTTGGAATAGCAGACGGTAACCTTCTTTTTGACAGCTTGGTCTAAGAGCAACCATAACATGTACTGCTGAATAGAAACCATGAAAGAGGCCCCCAAAGGCCACCCAATCTTACCCCATTCTGCCAAACAGGAAGACATAACCAAATCATGGAAATATATAGAGTTGGAAGAGACGTCTAAACTCCCACCATGCAGGAAGACACAAGCGGAGAACTCACGAAAGACGTCCATCCAGTCACTACCAGGCATTGCCTAATGCAGTGGTTCTCAACCTGGGGTCCCAGATGTTTTTGGTCTTCAACTCTCAGAAATCCTAACAGCTGGTAAACTGGCAAGTTCCCCTCAAGCTTCAAGATTTATGGCTCCACACCTCTCACTTCTAGCCATTAATCAGTCAGGCTCCAGTATTCCTGGACCAATTTAACAATGGACGAATGGAGCACTATTTGGAATAAAAACACTAAATTATGCTATTCTATTGAATTAAAGGAAAATTGGCTTAAAACTGTACATAGGTGGTATTTAACACCGAATAAAATAGGACTTATGTATAAAGATAGTAATAATAAATGTTGGCACTGTAGAAAACAGGTGGGATCATACTTTCACATGTGGTGGAGTTGTAAGATAATTAAAAATTTCTGGTTGATAGTCCATAGAGAATGTAAAAAAAATTTTAAAGTAAATTTTGAATGTAAACCAGAATATTTTTTTATTAGGACTATATAATTTTAAAATAGAGAAAGACTCAAATCCAGAAATGGAAAAAAAAATAATAAAGAGAAAATATTTATTTATGCTATCACCGCAGCTAGAACAGTACTAGCCAGAAATTGGAAAGATGGGAAAAATCTCAACAAAGAAGCATGGCTGGAGAAACTAATGGACATCAAAAATATGGATAGACTGACTTTTTTGCTAAAAAAAACTACTGGACAACCAATGAAAGAAACGAATTGGACACTCCTAGACAACTACCTACAAGAATCAACATCTTGATGTAATAAATGGACGGGAAGTTAGAAGATCGGAAGTCTACCTCCTCCCCCCCCTCGTTCCCTCCCCTTCCCCCCCCCCCCCCTGATAGGGATTTTTCCCTTGGATCATGACCCTCTCCCTTACCCCATCCCGGTCCCTTTTTTCCCTGACCCATACCTGCCCTCCCCACACTGCGGTCCCTATAGATTACCCCATCCCCCTCCCTTTTCTCTTTCTGCTCTTATGTCACACGGTAAAATTCAATAAAAAAATATTTTTTAAAAAAAATCAGTCAGGCTCCAGTAGGACCCGCTTGCAGCTCTGCTTCTACTGGAATCAATCTTCCACTGAAGACACACTAAATTCACACCAAAGCAGGCTCACCAGAACAGCAGGTCCCGTTTCTGGTCACACTCGCAGCTCCAACTTTTTCTCACTCCAAACTCCAGTCCAGTCTAGGCTCTGGCCAGTCTAGGAACTGGTATCTGGGCCCATAACCAATTGTCAGAGTAATTTACGCAGCGCAACAGCAGTTGGATGGAGTCAGAGGAATGCAGCACAAAGAGACATCAGAGACGATGGTAAAACTATATACAAGTTTTACTGAAAGCAGTAATAAAGACCAACACAGGATTCTCACTCTCAGCAGACAGCACTCAACTCAACTCAGAACAGAACTGATGCAATCAGCAATGCACACACACTTGTGTCTGGACACTCCCCAGTTCCAGCCACACATCAAGGCCAACACAGCTTCTTAGGAATTAACTCTTTCCAGACTATGTTACACTCTGAATGATGCAATCAGTATGCAATACAGGCAAGACACAAATTTCATTTAAACACTACCAATACACAAATCCCACATTAACACCAAAAACATCTGGGGACGCCACTGGCCAAATGGGACAGTCACAATTTTGTTAATGTGGGATTTGTGTATTGACCGTGTTTAAATGCAATTTGTGCCATGCTTGTATTGCAACTGATTGCATCATCCAGAATGTACCATAGTGTGGAAAGAGTTAATTGCCAAGAAGCTATGATGACCTTGATGTGTGGCTGGAACTAGGGAGTATCCAGACACAAGTGTTTGTGCATAATTGATAGCGTCAGTTCAGTTGAGTTATGTCTGCCTAGAATTTGAGTCAAGTTCTGTTGGAGAACAGAACAGTCCTGTGTTTATCTGTCGTCTGCAAGTTTGTCTGTGTTGATTATTGCTGCATACAGTAAAACTTTGTAAATAGTTTTACCAACGTCTCTGAGTGTCTCTTCATTCTGCGCTCCACTGCTTCCATCCAACTACTGCTGCGCTGCAAATACTCTGACAAATTTGACATCCAATGGCCGGTCCAATCAGGGAAAATCCTTTTGACACAAAAACATCCAAAAAATCCCAGAATGCTGTAGCACAATGCCAAAAGCTTTACTTTACTTTACTCTGTAGTAGGAACTCCATCAGTAGCAGATGAACCCACAATATGGGTATCGCTTGTGTTGGAAGAGGATTTCTGTCAAATCTGATGGCAAAGCCAATGGTCTCCTGGAAAGGTGGACAACCTTTGGGGTTTCAGGCCATGCCACAATGACGTTCTACCACACTTCATGAGGTTCTTCTTGGGGTACCCATACCTATCATGCTTTAGATGAAAGTTACTCTTTTTGGACCGCCGTTCCCACGCTTTCTACAGCCAACGTGACCAAGGAACCTGGACGGTTTTGAGAACGTTTCCAAGCTCCGGTCAGGAATGAATAGGAACCTAACCAGGGACCAGGAGGAGGAACTTCTCCGGCCTTTTCCCTTTCAAGCAAGACGACAAAACCATTTCCTTTGCTCTCCCCTGCGGAGACAAAGGCGTGGTGGAGCGCAAGTGTTTGTTCACAGACCCTTGTGAAGCGCTATTATTAAATCGACGGAGACATGAGCCACAAAAGGTGGGCGCGGGGGCTGCCAGGTTTCCTCCTTCCCTGCTGGGCTCAAAATGCATGATTAACTCGGCTCGGGAGAACCCGCGGTGGTTGCACAAGGCCTGGGAACACGAGCACGCCAGGAACGTTGCCGGATCCGGAAAGACAACAAGTCAGGGCCTCAGTCCCATCATCCCTGCCCAATGAAAACCAAGAGTTTGGAAAGAGAGATTGTTCGATTTCCTTTTGGAGAACCCTATTTTAATATCCTGTAGGTCTCCAAACACTTTCTGGTGGACCCACTTTTCTTTCCATCTCCAACAGTCCCTTTTGGGAACATCAATTCCAACTCTGCATGGATTTTGGTATCTCCAGGAGGTTCTGGAGACCCACCTCAATGGGCATCAAGGTCCCTTTGGACTCTCTTGACCCAATCCGATTTCCTTTTCAATATCCTGTAGGTCTCCAAGCACTTTCTGGTGGACCCACTTCCATCTCCAAGAGTCCCTTTGGGCACGTCAAGCCAGCTCTGCATGGATTTTGGTATCTCCAGGAGGTTCTGGAGCCCCACCTCAATGGGCATCAAGGTCCCATTGGACTCTCCTGACTTGGTTTTTGGAGTCTCAATGGCATAAGCTTATTTATTCTGGCTTCTCAGAAGCTCAGGGAGGACATCAATTCCAACTCTGTATGATTTTGGTATCTCCAGGAAGTTCTGGAGCTCCACCTCAATGGGCATCAAGGTCCCTTTGGACTCTCTTGACCCAATCCAATTTCCATTTTAATATCCTGTAGGTCTCCAAGCATTTTCTGATGGACCCACTTCCATCTCCAACAGTCCCTTTTGGGCACGTCAAGCCAGTTCTGGATGGATTTTGGTATCTCCAGGAGATTCTGGAACTCCACCTCAATGGACATCAAGGTCCTATTGGACTCTCCTGACTTGGTTTTTGGAGTCTCAATGGTATAAGCTTATTTATTCTGGCTTCTCAGAAGCTTAGGGAGGACATCAATTCCAACTCTTCATGGATTTTGGTATCTCCAGGAGGTTCTGGAGGTCTACCTCAATGGATATCAAGGTCCCATTAGATTCTCCTGACCCCGTTTTGGAGTCCCAATGGCATAATCTTATTGATTCTGGCTCCTCAGAAGCTCAGGGAGGACATCAATTCCAACTCTGGATGGATTTTGGTATCTCCAGGAGGTTCTGGAGCTCCACCTCAATGGATATCAAGGTACCATTGGATTCTCCTGACCCCATTTTGGAGTCCCAGTAGCATAAGCTTATTTCTTCTGGCTCCTCAGAAGCTCAGGGAGGACACCAATTCTGACTCTTCATGGATTTTGGTATCTCCAGGAGCTTCTGGAGCTCCCCCTAAATGGGCATAAAGGTCCCATTGGACTCTCCTGGCCTGATTTTGGAGTCCCAATGGCATAAACTTATTGATTCTGGCTCCTCAGAAGCTCAGGGAGGACATCAATTCCAACTCTGGATGGATTTTGGTATCTCCAGGAGGTTCTGGAGCTCCACCTCAATGGATATCAAGGTACCATTGGATTCTCCTGACCCCATTTTGGAGTCCCAGTAGCATAAGCTTATTTCTTCTGGCTCCTCAGAAGCTCAGGGAGGACACCAATTCTGACTCTTCATGGATTTTGGTATCTCCAGGAGCTTCTGGAGCTCCCCCTAAATGGGCATAAAGGTCCCATTGGACTCTCCTGGCCTGATTTTGGAGTCCCAATGGCATAAACTTATTGATTCTGGCTCCTCAGAAGCTCAGGGAGGACATCAATTCCAACTCTGGATGGATTTTGGTATCTCCAGGAGGTTCTGGAGCTCCACCTCAATGGATATCAAGGTACCATTGGATTCTCCTGACCCCATTTTGGAGTCCCAGTAGCATAAGCTTATTTCTTCTGGCTCCTCAGAAGCTCAGGGAGGACACCAATTCTGACTCTTCATGGATTTTGGTATCTCCAGGAGCTTCTGGAGCTCCCCCTAAATGGGCATAAAGGTCCCATTGGACTCTCCTGGCCTGATTTTGGAGTCCCAATGGCATAAACTTATTGATTCTGGCTCCTCAGAAGCTCAGGGAGGACATCAATTCCAACTCTGGATGGATTTTGGTATCTCCAGGAGGTTCTGGAACTCCACCTCAATGGATATCAAGGTACCATTGGATTCTCCTGACCCCATTTTGGAGTCCCAGTAGCATAAGCTTATTTCTTCTGGCTCCTCAGAAGCTCAGGGAGGACACCAATTCTGACTCTTCATGGATTTTGGTATCTCCAGGAGCTTCTGGAGCTCCCCCTAAATGGGCATAAAGGTCCCATTGGACTCTCCTGGCCTGATTTTGGAGTCCCAATGGCATAAACTTATTGATTCTGGCTCCTCAGAAGCTCAGGGAGGACATCAATTCCAACTCTGGATGGATTTTGGTATCTCCAGGAGGTTCTGGAACTCCACCTCAATGGATATCAAGGTACCATTGGATTCTCCTGACCCCATTTTGGAGTCCCAGTAGCATAAGCTTATTTCTTCTGGCTCCTCAGAAGCTCAGGGAGGACACCAATTCTGACTCTTCATGGATTTTGGTATCTCCAGGAGCTTCTGGAGCTCCCCCTAAATGGGCATAAAGGTCCCATTGGACTCTCCTGGCCTGATTTTGGAGTCCCAATGGCATAAACTTATTGATTCTGGCTCCTCAGAAGCTCAGGGAGGACATCAATTCCAACTCTGGATGGATTTTGGTATCTCCAGGAGGTTCTGGAACTCCACCTCAATGGACATCAAGGTCCCTTTGGACTCTCCTGACCTGTTTTTGGGAGTCCCAATGGCATAAGCTTATTTATCCTGGCTTCTCAGAAGCTCAAGGAGGATTGAAGTGAGACTCCACAGAAATATGCTGACATAGAGATGGGCTATTAGCGTGCGCTAATTCCCGGCTCTTAAGAAGAAAGCCAAGAACAAAAACAAGGAACGGTAAGAAGGCAGATCGCCTTGTCTATTGTACGGATCGACCCAACGAGATTGCCAACACACCTTTTGGTGCTTCAAATGTTAACCCACATGTTGGCACATAATTAATGTCATAATTATGCACCATGTGTGTGTCTACATGTGTTATAGAGCCTGCAGCGCATTAATTATGGCTTTAAAGCCGTCCTATCGGAGATGGCAGACGCAGGTGTGCCCAGGTGAGCAGTGCCAACTCCCAGTGCCTCCCGGGCACGGCAAGAAGCGTCATAGGAGCGCATGCCAGCTCAAGTGTGCAAATGGATGGGCAATGCCCACGTCTCACTAAAATTCTTTATTATACAAACCAGTATTTTACCTTCCGCCTCAAGGACCAAACGGGAGGCTTGCAAATGGTGCAAAGAGGCGTAAATACCAATGCAGACGGTGCCAACTTGCTGTGCTAAAGCCTGGACGGATGAAATTCTATGGTAATTTCTGGAGGAAATATACTATATAATTGCTTGGCAGACTAGGGTTTACACTGCCATATAATCCAGATTATCAAAGCAGATAATATGAGTCTACATTGCCATACAATTCAGATTATTATGCAGATTATATGAGTCTACGCCGCCATATAATTATGTTCAAAGCAGATAATATGAGTCTACACTGCCATACAATTCAGATTATTATGCAGATTATATGAGTCTACATTGCTATATAATTCAGTTCAAAGCAGATATCAGTCTATACTGCTATATAATCCAGTTCTTAGCAAATATGACTCTACATTGCCATATAATCCAGATTATATCAAAGCAAATAATGAGTCCATACTGCCATACAATCCAGACTATATCAAAGCAAATAATGAGTCTATACTGCCATACAATCCAGACTATATCAAAGCAGATTATGTGTCTACACTTCCATATAATCCAGACTATATCAAAGCAAATAATGAGTCCATACTGCCATACAATCCAGACTATATCAAAGAAGATAATATGAGTCTACACTGCCATATAATCCAGATTATATCAAAGCAGGTTGTATGAGTCTATACTGCCATATAATCCAGTTCAAAGAAGATAATATGAGTCTATACTGCCATATAATCCTGATTATCAAAAGAAAATTATATTAGCCTGTACTGCTATACAATACAGGTTATCAAAGCAGATTATATGAGTCTAAATTGCTATATAACCCAGTTCGAAGCAGATATCAGTCTATACTGCTATATAATCCAGTTCTTAGCAAATATGACTCTACATTGCCATATAATCCAGATTATATCAAAGCAAATAATGAGTCCATACTGCCATACAATCCAGACTATATCAAAGCAAATAATGAGTCTATACTGCCATACAATCCAGACTATATCAAAGCAGATTATATGTGTCTACACTTCCATATAATCCAGACTATATCAAAGCAAATAATGAGTCCATACTGCCATACAATCCAGACTATATCAAAGAAGATAATATGAGTCTACACTGCCATATAATCCAGATTATATCAAAGCAGGTTGTATGAGTCTATACTGCCATATAATCTAGTTCAAAGAAGATAATATGAGTCTATACTGCCATATAATCCAGATTATCAAAAGAAAATTATATTAGCCTGTACTGCTATACAATCCAGGTTATCAAAGCAGATTATATGAGTCTAAATTGCTATATAACCCAGTTCAAAGCAGATAATGAGTCTACACTGCCATATAATCCAGTTCAAAGGAGATAAAGTGGACTTTACATGACAGTGTAGACGGGGTGGCCTTAGGTGTTGCTCTGTTATGTATCTATGTACTGCCCTTTTGTTTGTTTATTTCTGAGAGAGAAGCACGGCTCTGCTTTTCGACCCTTTGCACCCCATAAGCAACAGGGTTCTAATGAGGGTTTTGGGCTTGGTTTTTGCTTTGCCGTTTGTCTTAGTTCTGTAAGCCAGGCGCCTTGTGCTAACCCTTGTCCTAATCAGAAAATCCCTAATGAGGATTTTTAATAAAACCTTTCTAACCTTTTCTGCGCCAGTGAAGGCATTAGGAGGATAAATCCTGTTAGGGGCTGGAGGAGGGAGAGAAAGGGGGAACGAGAAAAAGAAAGAAAGAAAGAAAGAAAGAAAGAAAGAAAGAAAGAAAGAAAGAAAGAAAGGGATTCCAGCCAAAAGCACGGAGCAGCCGCCGCCAGAGACACGGCCAAGCTTATGCCGGGGATCAGCATTCCTCTCGCAAGACTGGACAAGGAAATGGCCCTTTCTCAGGACAAAACTTGATGCCTTCGAGGAGCTCCAGATACACCTTTGCAAGGATTTATCACAAAGGTTTTCAATGCTTTCCTCTAAGATCTCCTAATGCACAACTCCCAAAAGTTTCATGTTGAAGGCATGCTTTTTTGAGACGTGCATCCTCTCGCAACACGGCAATTCAGTGTCACTAGCACACCAGAGGTTCAACCAATCTATATATATAAAAGAGTGATGGCATCAGGGCAGCGGACAAAACAACAAAAGTAAACACCCCACAACCTTGAAAATTGACAGCACAACCCCTCATCCATGCCTCTAGGTTGATACAACAAAAAGAAAAGAAAAATAAAGTCCTAATTAGAGGGAGAGGAATAATTGTTTTTATCCAATTGCTGCCAGTTAGAAGGCTAAGCTCCACTCACTTGGTCTCCTAGCAACCCACTCAGCCCAGGGGACCCTTTACCTTAACTACCACCAATTCTTCAGTACTTTATTTCCCATACCACCATATTTCGCCACAGCAACGCGTGGCCGGGCACAGCTAGTCTATATATATAAAAGAGTGATGGCATCAGGGCAGCGGACAAAACAACAAAACTACAGGCCCCCCAACCTCGAAATTTGAAAACATAACCCATCATTCACAGCTCTAGGTTGATACAACAAAAAGAAAAGAAAAATAAAGTCCTAATTACAGGGAGAGGAATAATAGTTTTTATCCAATTGCTGCCAGTTTGAAGGCTAAGCTCTGCCCACTTGGTCTCCTAGCAACCCACTCAGCCCAGGGGACAGGCACAGTTAGGCCTCACTTAGGCCTCTTCCACAGATTATCAGATTTGCACTGGATTATATGGCAGTGTAGACTCAAGGCCCTTCCAAACAGCTATATAACCCATTTAGAATCTTATATTATCTGCTTTGAACTGGATTATCTTGACTCCACACTGCCATATAATCCACTTCAGTGTGCATACTAAACATAAAGACAACCATACAACAGACATTCAATACCACCACTACCTCAACAATTTCTCACCAACACCACCAGAAAACGCCACAGCAACGCGTGGCCGGGCACAGCTAGTCCCTTATAAGACTTCCACACAATATAGATGTGCATATCTATATATATAACTAGTTTTGCCCGGCCATGCGTTGCTGTGGCTTATGCTTTCAGTGTTGCTCTTTATTTACTGTCCTGATTTTAGAGATTACATTGTTTTGTATAATTATATCACAGTAATTATTACATATTATATTTATAATCTTATGTTAACTGCTTAGAACCGAATTATATGAGGCCCCTTCTTCACAGTTGTATAAAATGCACACTGAAGTGGATTATATGGCAGTGTGGAGTCCAGATAATCCAGTACAAAGCAGATAATATAAGATTATCAATGGGTTATATAGCACTGTGGAAGGGCCTTGAGTCTACACTGCCATATAATCCAGTTAAAATCAGATAATCTGTATTTTATAGGCAGTGTGGAAGAGGCCTAAGTGAGGCCTAACTCTGCCTTTTCCTTGGGCTGAGTGGGTTGCTAGGAGACCAAGTGGGCGGAGCTTAGCCTTCTAACTGGCAGCAATTGGATAAAAACAATTATTCCTCTCCCTCTAATTTGGACTTTATTTTTCTTTTCTTTTTGTTGTATGAATGTAGAGGCATGGATGAGGGGTTGTGCTGTCAATTTTCGAGGCTGTGGGGTGTTTACTTTTGTTGTTTTGTCCGCTGCCGTGATGCCATCACTCTTTTAGATATATATAGAAAGAGTAATGGAATCCTGGCGACTGAAAAAACAACAAAACTAAACACCCCACAACCTCGAAAATTGACAGCACAACCCCACATCCACGCCTCTAGGTTGATACAACAAAAAGAAAAGAAAAATAAAGTCCTAATTAGAGGGAGAAGAATAATTGTTTTTATCCAATTGCTGCCAGTTAGAAGGCTAAGCTCCGCCCACTTGGTCTCCTAGCAACCTACTCAGCCCAGGGGACAGGCAGAGTTAGGTCTCACTTAGGCCTCTTCCACACTGCCTATAAAATACAGATTATCTGATTTTAACTGGATTATATGGCAGTGTAGGCTCAAGGCCCTTCCACACAGCTATTGAACGCATTTATAATGGACTTAATGTCAGGGGAAAACCTTTACCCTTGACCTTAACTACCACCAATTCCTCAATACTTTATTTCCCATACCACCAGACTTCACCACAGCAACGCGTGGCCGGGCAGAGTTAGTACAATATAGATGTGCATATACTATATGTGTGTGTGTATCCTATATAAAATCACATATATGTATACAAAAATCATAATCATATATATGATCATACTATCATATGCATAATCACATATATAATTGCACACTATTATAATCATATATATATAATCATATATATAATCACACACTTATATATATAATCATATATATATATAATCATATATACAGTCACACACATAAAGTCATATATATGTATATATATAATTATATATATACTCACATATATAATCACACACATATAAAGACATATTATATATATAATCATATAATCACCCACACATATATAGTCATATAATCATATGTATAATCACATATATAATCACACACACACACACACACACACACATATATATATATATATATATAATCATATATAGTTTCTATAGCTGGGCAGGGATTCGAACTCGGGACTCATTGATGTATCCGGAGTCCTTTATATTTAGAAGAACAGTTCAAAGACGTTCAACAAAGGCAGACCAAGGAGGATATTTCCTTTTGAGCCTTCTTTGCCAAGACAAATTATTATTATTATTATTTAAGTTCCTCAATTTAGAGACAAAAGAACATGAAAGGTGCCGGGTTGAGTGGCCTTATTGCTCTGTTCTCCAAAGGCATCTAAAAAAAGAATACAGTATTTATTCCCTCTGTGCTCTGTGTGAATTCAGAGAGACTGCTGCATATATTGTTGCCCTGTTTGATCTTTTGAACTGAAGAAAAGATACGGTTACGCAAGCCTGAGTGACACTTTGTTATACTGTAAGGCAGGGATCCCCAAACTAAGGCCCGGGGGCTACATGCGGCCCATCAAAGCCATTTATCCGGCCCCCCTCCCTCGCCCGGTGCATGCCTTCCAAAGCTGTGCTTGTTTATAATGATATTTTAATTATTATTTAATTAATAATTAATTATTAAGGGGTGCTTTGCTAGTGTTTTTGGTGCACAAAGGCAGAAGGGGGGAGGACTAAATGGCCCAAGGGGTCTCTTCCAACCCTCTTTATTATTATTATTATTGTTGTTGTTGTTGTTGTTGTTGACATAAAGACACAGTATAACACAGCAAACGAGATATATCGTATATGCTGGATTTCATATCACAAAATCACAAGTTGAACACTTCCCAAGCATTTAGGACTGTGTGATGTATGATGATGATGATTCTTATTACAGTAGAGTCTCACTTATCCAACACTCGCTTATCCAACGTTCTGGATTATCCAACGCATTTTTGTAGTCAATGTTTTCAATATATCGTGATATTTTGGTGCTAAATTCATAAATACAGTAATTACGACATAGCATTACTGCGTATTGAACTACTTTTTTTATCACATTTGTTGTCTAACATGATGTTTTGGTGCTTAATTTGTAAAATCATAATGTAATTTGATGTTTAATAGGCTTTTCCTTAATGCCTCCTTATTATCCAACATATTCGCTTATCCAACATTCTGCCGGCCCGTTTATGTTGGATAAGTGAGACTCTACTGTACTATTAACAACATTGAGGTTGGGTGGCCTCAATGGTGCTTTGCTTGTGCTTTTGGTGCACAAAGGTAGAATGGGTTTGACCAAATGGCTCAAGAGGTCTCTTACAACCCTCTTTATTATTTTTATTATGATTACGATTAACATTGAGGCTGTATTTGTTCCTGTTTGTTTTGGTTTTTTTACTTCAAAATAAGAGATGTGCAGTGTGCATAGGAATTTGTTTATAGTTTTTTTCCAACTATAATCTGGCCCTCCAACGGTCTGAGAGAATGTGAACTGGCCCTCTGTTTAAAAAGTTTGGGGACCCCTGCTGTAAGGTATATCTTGGCTTCTGCCAGCCCGTTTAGCTTGGATAAGTGAGACTCTACTGTACTTTTATGGTCAACTTTCTATTGAGGTACAAGAGACCCTGGGGAGCAAAGCTTATTCTGGACTGCAACTCCCAACATCCCTAGACTCTGGGCAGATTTGTAGCCACAAAAAGCCATCTTTCCAGGATGGGAATCGGAAGGGAAATCTATCTTGGTCGTGACGGATTTACGGAAATATTATATTCTGGTGACATGGAAAAAGCACAACTCCAGGCATTATTTCAACAACTGCAGATGCACCACTAGTCTTATGCGCCATCCGCACTGCCATGTAATCCAGTTTCTGAATCAAGACGGTCTGCTTTGAACTGGATTCTATGGCGGTGTGCAAAGTAAATGCTGCCTTTTTTGCCCCAGGGAGGTTTGCTATTTCCGCAGAAGGAAGGAATGCTTCTTCCCCAGAAAAGGTTCCCACTGGTCCCTTGTGCGAATCACGCCAACACCTCAGTCCTGCGAGAGACCTTTCCCAGCCTCTGAGCATCACGAGGTCCGCACAAGAGTTCGGAGGAAACAAAGACAATCAACAATGCCTGCCTTAGTTTCCAAAAGGCCAAAACATTTCTTCTTTTCAAAGAAGCGGAAAAACTGTCAATTCAGCTAAGTTGCCAAATTGCAAGGAGAGGGAAGATGACTTCCTTAACTAACCAGATTTCCCCCAAATAGCTGTTAAACACATTAATAACAACAACAACGTGTATGTGTGTGTGTGTATATATATATATATATATATATGTATGTGTGTATATGTGTATATATGTATGTGTGGTATACTCAAAAAACAATAAATCAATTCATTGATTTATTGATTTCCAGGCTCCTTGCAAAACCATAAAAAGCTATTTATTTATTTCAATGTAATTCAAAGTATCCAAGAAGATGCAAAGACAGGTTGCAAGACAAAACAAATGCAAATCTGTTTTTATTTATTTTAATGTAATTAAAAGTATCCAAGAGGATGCAAAAGTAACTTGCAAGACAAAACAAATGCAAATCTATTTATTTTAATGTAATTGAAAGTATCCAAGAAGATGCACAAGCAGTTTGCAAGATTTGCAAATGCAAATCTATTTTTTATTTATTTCAATGTAATTCAAAGTATCCAAGAAGATGCAAAAGTAACTTGCAAGATAAAACAAATGCAAATCTATGTATTTATTTCAATGTAATTCAAAGTATCCAAGAAGATGCAAAGACAGGTTGCAAGACAAAACAAATGGAAATCGATTTATTTATTTTAACGTAATTGAAAGTATCAAAGAAGATGCAAAAGCAGTTTGCAAGATTGGCAAATGCAAATCTGTTTTTTATTTATTTCAACATAATTCAAAGTATCCAAGAAGATGCAAAAGTAACTTGCAAGACAAAACAAATGCAAATCTATGTATTTATTTCTATGCAATTAAAAGTCTCCAAGAAGATGCAAAGGCAAGACAAAATAAATGCAGATATACTTTAATGCTTATGCGCTGCATTGCTTTTTAATGGTGAGAGCCACTTTGCATCTCAATGAAGAGAAATAATATTAATAATCCTAATAATAATAATAATAATCCAAAAATACATCCCACAGTCCTAGACACTTGGGAAGTGTTCGACTTGTGATTTTATAATACAAAATCCAGCATATCTATCTGGTTGTAATATATTAATTGGTTGTAATATATTAATTGGTTGTAATATATTTTTATATGTTGTTGTTTTTAATGATGTATCGGCATCGAATTGTTGCCAATTGTACGCCGCCCTGAGTCCCTCCAGGTGAGAAGGGCGGGATAGAAATATTTGAAATAAATAAATAAAATTTGAAATCTATCTTGTTTGCTGTGTCATAATAATAACAACAACAATAATATAGAGTTATTGCCATTGCAGCATAACACACACACACAAAAGATTGATCCAAGGCCAGCAATAAAATACCACCAAGTAGTAGTCCCACATAGCTAGGAAAAGTTACTTTTAGGGGAGGACTACAACTCCCAGCATCCCAAGCTAGTTCGGGGATTTTGGGGTGTGGAGTCCCTTGTGTGAGGTTTCATTCTCTGCAATATTATTGCCTTGCAAAGAGAAGGATTCCAGATGCGGCGGAAAAGAGGACGGGAGAGGGCGCATGCTCCTCGAGAATGGCGCACATGCGCCGATGATGCTCGCACTCAGGCGTGTTATTTCACACCAAGCCCCCCCTGGGCAAAAAGACACACAAATGACACAACCCCAGGAAAGGCCACAACAACAACAACAGCATCGTTGCCAGATCCCACTGCTTTCCCCTGAGAGTCTTAGATTTCATGTTCCCTTTCTTCTTAAGAGTGTGTTTGAAACCATAACCCAACCTGGAGACAGTGAGAACTGTGGCCAGAATATGACCAACAGTCCAAAAGTAATGCTTTCATAATTAAGTTCTTATTTTCTCTTGTAATGTGTTAGTTATTACTCGCCATTTTAAGAATAATACCTCATCGACAACTTAACACATTTAAAAGTACACTTAAATGAGAAAAAGATGGGCTCCTTCTCCCAAATCAGCCCCCCCAACACAGCATTTTAGAAGCAACAACAGCTTCTAAGGATGCCTGCCATAGATGTGGGCGAAACGTCAGGAGAGAATACTTCGGGAACATGGCCACACAGCCCGAAAGACATACAACAACCCTGTGATCCCGGCCATGAAAGCCTTCGACAACACAATAATAATAATAATTATTATTATTATAATGTCAGCATGTAGACTCATATAGTGCAGCCATCTACACTGCTATAAATGCAGTGGAGTGTATCACTATCTATAAACCTATGGAATAATGTCCAGGGTGGGAGAAAGAACCCTTGTCTCCATACCTCACAACCTCTGAGGATGCCTGCCATAGATGTGGGCGAAACGTCAGGAGAGAATACTTCGGGAACATGGCCACACAGCCCGAAAGACATACAACAACCCTGTGATCCCGGCCATGAAAGCTTTCGACAACAACAGCTACTTTGAGTCCCCTTTGGGAGAGATAACTCAGGGTATAAATATAATAATAATAATAATAATAATAATAATAATAATAATAATAATAATAATAAGTTCATCCATGCCTCACAACCTCTGAGGATGGCTGCCATAGATGTGGGAGAAACGTCAGGAGAGAATGCTTCTGGAACATGGCCAGACAGCCCGAAAGACATACAACAACCCTGTGATCCCGGCCATGAAAGCCTTCGACAACACAATAATAATAATAATAATAATAATTATAATGTCAGCATGTAGACTCATATAGTGCAGCCATCTACACTGCTATAAATGCAGTGGAGTGTATCACTATCTATAAACCTATGGAATAATGTCCAAGGTGAGAGAAAGAACCCTTGTCTCCATACCTCACAACCTCTGAGGATGCCTGCCATAGATGTGGGCGAAACGTCAGGAGAGAATGCTTCGGGAACATGGCCAGACAGCCCGAAAGACATACAACAACCCTGTGATCCCGGCCATGAAAGCCTTCAACAACAACAGCTACTTTGAGTCCCCTTCAGGAGAGATAAATCAGGGTATAAATATAATAATAATAATAATAATAATAATAATAATAATAATAATAATAATAATAATAAGTTTATCCATGCCTCACAACCTCTGAGGATGACTGCCATAGATGTGGGAGAAACGTCAGGAGAGAATGCTTCTGGAACATGGCCAGACAGCCCGAAAGACATACAACAACCCTGTGATCCCGGCCATGAAAGCCTTCGAATAATAATAATAATAATAATAATAATAATAATAATTATAATGTCAGCATGTAGACTCATATAGTGCAGCCATCTACACTGCTATAAATGCAGTGGAGTGTATCACTATCTATAAACCTATGGAATAATGTCCAGGGTGGGAGAAAGAACCCTTGTCTCCATACCTCACAACCTCTGAGGATGCCTGCCATAGATGTGGGCGAAACGTCAGGAGAGAATGCTTCGGGAACATGGCCACACAGCCCGAAAGACATACAACAACCCTGTGACCCCGGCCATGAAAGCCTTCGACAACACAATAATAATAATAATAATAATTATAATGTCAGCATGTAGACTCATATAGTGCAGCCATCTACACTGCTATAAATGCAGTGGAGTGTATCACTATCTATAAACCTATGGAATAATGTCCAGGGTGGGAGAAAGAACCCTTGTCTCCATACCTCACAACCTCTGAGGATGCCTGCCATAGATGTGGGCGAAACGTCAGGAGAGAATGCTTCTGGAACATGGCCAGACAGCCCGAAAGACATACAACAACCCTGTGATCCCGGCCATGAAAGCCTTCGACAACACAATAATAATAATAATAATAATAATAATTATAATGTCAGCATGTAGACTCATATAGTGCAGCCATCTACACTGCTATAAATGCAGTGGAGTGTATCACTATCTATAAACCTATGGAATAATGTCCAGGGTGGGAGAAAGAACCCTTGTCTCCATACCTCACAACCTCTGAGGATGCCTGCCATAGATGTGGGCGAAACGTCAGGAGAGAATGCTTCGGGAACATGGCCAGACAGCCCGAAAGACATACAACAACCCTGTGATCCCGGCCATGAAAGCCTTCGACAACACAATAATAATAATAATAATAATTATAATGTCAGCATGTAGACTCATATAGTGCAGCCATCTACACTGCTATAAATGCAGTGGAGTGTATCACTATCTATAAACCTATGGAATAATGTCCAGGGTGGGAGAAAGAACCCTTGTCTCCATACCTCACAACCTCTGAGGATGCCTGCCATAGATGTGGGCGAAACGTCAGGAGAGAATGCTTCTGGAACATGGCCAGACAGCCCGAAAGACATACAACAACCCTGTGATCCCGGCCATGAAAGCCTTCGACAACACAATAATAATAATAATAATAATAATAATTATAATGTCAGCATGTAGACTCATATAGTGCAGCCATCTACACTGCTATAAATGCAGTGGAGTGTATCACTATCTATAAACCTATGGAATAATGTCCAAGGTGAGAGAAAGAACCCTTGTCTCCATACCTCACAACCTCTGAGGATGCCTGCCATAGATGTGGGCGAAACGTCAGGAGAGAATGCTTCTGGAACATGGCCAGACAGCCCGAAAGACATACAACAACCCTGTGATCCCGGCCATGAAAGCCTTCGACAACACAATAATAATAATAATAATAATTATAATTATAATGTCAGCATGTAGACTCATATAGTGCAGCCATCTACACTGCTATAAATGCAGTGGAGTGTATCACTATCTATAAACCTATGGAATAATGTCCAAGGTGAGAGAAAGAACCCTTGTCTCCATACCTCACAACCTCTGAGGATGCCTGCCATAGATGTGGGCGAAACGTCAGGAGAGAATGCTTCGGGAACATGGCCAGACAGCCCGAAAGACATACAACAACCCTGTGATCCCGGCCATGAAAGCTTTCGACAACAACAGCTACTTTGAGTCCCCTTTGGGAGAGATAACTCAGGGTATAAATATAATAATAATAATAATAATAATAAGTTCATCCATGCCTCACAACCTCTGAGGATGGCTGCCATAGATGTGGGCGAAACGTCAGGAGAGAATGCTTCGGGAACATGGCCAGACAGCCCGAAAGACATACAACAACCCTGTGATCCCGGCCATGAAAGCCTTCGACAACAACAGCTACTTTGAGTCCCCTTCGGGAGAGATAAATCAGGGTATAAATATAATAATAATAATAATAATAATAATAATAATAATAATAATAATAAGTTCATCCATGCCTCACAACCTCTGAGGATGACTGCCATAGATGTGGGAGAAACGTCAGGAGAGAATGCTTCTGGAACATGGCCACACAGCCCGAAAGACATACAACAACCCTGTGATCCCGGCCATGAAAGCCTTCGACAACAACAGCTACTTTGAGTCCCCTTCGGGAGAGATAAATCAGGGTATAAATATAATAATAATAATAATAATAATAATAATAATAATAATAATAATAATAATAATAATAATAATAAGTTCATCCATGCCTCACAACCTCTGAGGATGGCTGCCATAGATGTGGGAGAAACGTCAGGAGAGAATGCTTCGGGAACATGGCCAGACAGCCCGAAAGACATACAACAACCCTGTGATCCCGGCCATGAAAGCCTTTGACAACACAATAATAAGTTCTTCATCCCACTAAAAAAAAATGGTTTATTCCAGCTGTAAACAAACTTTCCTCAGCCGAAACCACTGAACTGAACGGCAGAGTCAAAAGGAAACCCCGGAGGCCATCTAGTCCACCCCCTTGCCTTGCTTGCAATATCATCAGGTGCACAAGGAATAAAGGAATAATGGTTTGGAAAGAGTTCAATGTGAGGAGCTGAACCAGGGAATTGTAGTTAAAAGGGACCCCCAGAGGCCATCTAGTCCATCCCTTTGCCTTGTTTGCTATATCATCAGGTGCAAATGGAAGAAATTATGGAAATTGCGAAGGGTTCGATGTGAGGAGCTGAACCAGGGAATTGTAGTTAAAAGGGACCCCCAGAGGCCATGCAGTCCACCCCTTGCCTTGTTTGTGATATCATCAGGTGCAAATGGAAGAAATTATGGGTTGAAAAGGGTTCAGAGATAAATCTAAACCACTGAACGGAAGAGTCAAAAGGGAACCCCAGAGGCCATCCAGTCCACCCCTTGCCTTGTTTGTGATATCATCTGGTGCAAATGTACGAAAAGTTTGGAAATTAGAAAGGGTTCAATGAGATGCGCTGAACCAGTGAACTGCAGGATCGAAAGGGACCCCCAGAGGTCATCTAGTCCACCCTCCTGCCTTGTTTGCGTGTATCATCAGGTGCAAATGGAAGAAAGGTTTGGAAGTTGGAAAGGGTTCAATGAGATGAGCTGAACCAGCCAACTGCAATCAAAAGGGACCCCCAGAGGCCATCTAGTCCACCCCTTTTGCCATGCCTGCGATATCATCAGGTGCAAATGGATGAAAGCATGGCTTGCAAAGGTTGAGAGTAATAAGCTGAATCTGTAAACTGCAGCCGAAAGGGACCCCCAGAAGTCATCTAGTCCACCCTCCTGCCTTGTCTGCAATATTATCAGGTGCAAATGGAATAAATTATGGAAGTTGGAAAGGGTTGAGTGAGATAAGCTGAAACGGTGAACTGCAGCTGGAAGGGACCCCCAGAGGACATCTAGTCCATCCAGTGGGATTGCAATGGAAACTGGTTTAAGGATAGCGTGTTAAAGATCAGAGGGGGGGGGGGATTAAAAATAGGGTATCCCAAAAGTCAACATAAACAGAGGAAATGGGAAATTGTAACTACCGTAATGTACAAAAGATTCATTACAAAATATTATTTTACGTGAAAATGTATCTGAAAGTATTTTACATATATACACACACACTTACATATAACATATGTAAATGTAATATTAAAATAAAATATATAAAAATAATATTAAAATAAAATATACCAAAATATAGTATAATTATAAAAAGCAAGAAAAGAGGATCAGACTCACGCATTCCCAGCTGCACGAAGCCCAGGATGATGATCAGGGTCAAGGCCAGGAGTTTGGCGGCCGCAAAAGCGTCTTGGACCCGGGTGGCGGCTTTGACGCTGTAGCAATTGACAGCTGTCAGCAGGACTGGAAAGGAAACAGAGAGGGTAAAACTGTTAGTGCTTCTCCAAATCTGATGCTTTGCGGTCATTTCCATCCTTATATTATGTTTACGTCCAGGTTGGAAGGCTCTATTTGCACCCATGAGGTTCCCAAGTGATGCCAGCCTGAATGGACACTAGACAGCTGACCCTCTAATATCTCTGGTTTTGACTTCTGCAGATTTTATTACTGTATTTTATTTTATTACTGTTATCTTCCTGCCGGAGCAGTACCTGCTGCTCTACTCACACTCTGGGAGTTGGTGCTCATCTCCATTTCTAAGCCGAAGAGTCAGCGTTGTCCTCAGTCACCTTCCTGCCCATAGGAGCAGTACCTATTGATCTACTCACATTTGCATGTTTTTCGAACTGCTAGGTTGGCAGAAGCTGGGGCTAACAGCAGGAGCTCACCCTGCTCCCTGGATTCGAACCGCCAACCTTTCGGTCGGCAAGTTCAGCAGCTCAGCTGTTTAACCCACTGTTCCACTGGGGGCTCATATATATATATATATACACACACACATATAGTATTTATACTCCACTTTCCTTTCTTAAATGGAACTCAGCAGCTTGGACTTTATTATTATTATTATTATTATTATTAATTTTCAGCATCTGCCTTGCATAACTATATGAATGTGAGCAAAAAACTGATCATTGGGTTGCTGTGAGTTTTCTGGGCTAATTATTGGCCTCGTTCAAACTTATTGTTATTTTGACTATTTTCATGTACATCTATATTAATGTATCTATATCAATCTAATAATATAAATGTACTCGAAAAGCAATAAACGGTTCATTGATTTATTGATTTCCAGGCTCCTTGCAAAACCATAAAAACCTATATATTTATTTCCATGTGATTCAAACTATCCAAGAAGATGCAAAGGAAGGTTGCAAGACAAAACAAATGCAAATATTTTAATGTACCGTATATACTTAAGTATAAGCCAACCCAAATATAAGCTGAGGCACCCAATTTTACCACAAAAAAACTCGGAAAACATTGACTCCAGTATAAGCCGAGGGTGCTAAATTTCAGAAATAAAAATAGATACCAATAAAATTACATTAATTGAGGCATCAGTAGGTTAAATGTTTTTGAATATTTACATCAAGCTCTAATTTAAGATAAAGATTGTCCAACTCTGATCAAAATTCTCATCTTCTTCAATGTAAATGTGCTTATGTATCCTTTTAATAATAATAGAGTAAAATAATAAATGTAATAATAATAATAATATCAGAGTGAAATAATTAATGTATTAATAATAAAAAATAGAGTAAAATAAATGTATAGTAGCAACAATAATAGAGAAAAATAATAAATGTAATACCAATAATAATAAAGTAAAATAATAAATGTACCATATATTCTCAAGTATAAACTGACACAAATATAAGCCAACCAGGGCCCTCACCCGAGTATAAGTGTTTTAAAAAGGGCTGAAAAACTAGGCTTTTACTCGAGTATATACAGTATTTATTTATTTTAATGTACAGTAGAGTCTCACTTATCCAACATAAACGGGTTAAGCAAATATGTTGGATAATAAGGAGGCATTAAGGAAAAGCCTATTAAACATCAAATTAGGTTATGATTTTACAAATTAAGCACCAAAACATCATGTTATACAACAAATTTGACAGAAAACGTAGTTCAGTACGGAGTAATGTTATGTTGTAATTACTGTATTTACAAATTTAGCACCAAAATATCACGATATATTGAAAACATTGACTACAAAAATGCGTTGGATAATCCAGAACGTTGGATAAGCGAGTGTTGGATAAGTGAGACTCTACTGTAATTCAAAGTATCCAAGAAGAAGCAAAAGCAGTTTGCAAGACAAAACAAATGCAAATCTATTTATTTCTATGCAATTAAAAGTCTCCAAAAAGAGACTCCTGATACTTCTGATACAATAAATAAATACCAAATTGCAATAATATAAATAATAAAACAGCAGTTAAATTGGTGTCAAACTGCATCGATTCTACAGTGTAATGCACCCCAGGCTTTGAAACATGGGGGAGGCATTGCATCAGTCTGTGTGCCGGATCCGTATTTTCTTTGCTCTTTTAAGAAAGGAGGCTTCAAAAGCCGTCTTTCAGGTTTCTGATGCAATGCTGTGCGCGGAGGCAGATGGCTCAGAAAACACACAGTGCGCTCTGATGTCTGGAAACTTGCAATGAATGAATGAAAAGGGGAGTGATTCAGCTTCCTCCTTGGTGAGCAAAAGACTCCACGGCTGGCTGGCTGGCGGAGCAACAAGGAAGGGCCGTTGCATCATCCATGCGCTGCTTGCGCTCGCTAATCCATTGCACACATGGGCGCCCGCCCAATTTGGCAGGAGGCGGGTGTGCAAAACAGGCGGCAGATGCCTCAGAAGTCTCTCTGCACTCCACAGGCGCACAAGTCAACACCAACACTGCACACCCAGAAGGTTGAGACAAGGATTCTGGAGTGCGCTTCCAAGAGAAGCATTGCTTGCACACTGGGTTAGATTTACACTGACATATAAAATCCATATTATGCGTTTTGAACTGCATTATATGGCAGTGTTTTATTTATTTACATCCCACTTTAGCTCTCCATACAGAGGCTCAAGCAGCTCACAATCAAAAGCACCACAACTTGAAATATCTATATATATAAAAGGGTAATGGAATCACGGTACCGAACAAAACAACTAAACTAAACGCCCCACAACCTCCCATCCACGCCTCTACGTTCATACAACAAAAAGAAAAGAATTTTCCTAGCCACAACAACGCAACAAGAAAAGTCCTAGCCACAACAACGCAACAAGAAAAGTCCTAGCCACAACAACGCGTGGCTGGGCACAGCTAGTGTGATAATACTATGATAATAAAATATCATTACAGTAGAGTCTCACTTATTCAACATTTGCTATCCAACGTTCTGGATGATCCAACTCAGTCAGCCTCCCGCTGCAGGGATGGAAACACAAGGCACTCCATTTGCAAACCTAACGATTTTATTTCCATGGGGGAATTGCTTCTTTGCAAAATGCAAAGTTTGCAAAACTTTCTAATTCAGTCTAGTTCTCCTTAATTTTCTCTCTGAAAATGGCAGATTTTGGAAATGAACATCGAAGAAGCCAAACTTCCTGAGGAAGTTCTGCTTTGCAGCAAAAGCATGCTCAAAAGTGCTCCGGAAAGGCCCGGTTTTACACCTGAAAGTGCTGATGCAACATGCAAAACACTTCTCTTGAATACAGATTATAGCGCGCATGGCTCAATTTTATCCCGACGGAAATAGAGTTCCCTTATTAAACCGTCTTAAGCGTCAGGGTCAAATCGAGCCCAAGCTGTCTGCCGCTCTGAGTGCATCTACACCGTGGAATGAATGTGGTTTGACACTACTTTGTGAGTTTTTTGGGCTGCTTGCCTATGTCCCAGTAGCATTCTCTCCTGACATTTCGCCTGCATCTAAGACATGTAATACACAGCTTTTGCAGATGGCTTGAACTTTGCTTCCAAATAAAAGACTGCCGCTGGGCTTAACTCAAATCTTGCAATATGTTTCTGGGTTTTGCTTCTGTCGTGAGATCCTAATACCTTGCTAATTTTCTCTTTCCATGATAATTGGTTCCTTTTGATGCATAAATCCAAAACACGGTGCCAAAAGGATTATTGCAACCCTATCATTACTTGTTGAGGCTTTTTGGCACTTCAAGGCTTGCTTTTGTCTCTGGGACGTGCATCATGTGCTGGCGTGTGTGCTAAAAAGGTATACAGAACCATGACAAACCATTCATATATACTCAAGTATATATGGTACATTTATTATTTTACTCTATTATTATTGTTAGTATTACATTTATTTTACTCTATTTTTATTATTATTAATACATTTATTATTTCACTCTGATATTATTATTATTATTGCATTTATTATTTTACTCTATTTATTATTACTTGTATTATTTTCCTGTATTTATTATTACTATTATTTCATGTATTATTTTACTCTATTATTATTAAAAGGATACATAAGCACTTTTACATTGAAGAAGATGAGAAGAATGATTTGATCAGAGTTGGACAGTCTTATCTTAAATTTGAGCTTTATGTAAATACAGTAGAGTCTCATTTATCCAACACTCGCTTATCCAACGTTCTGGATTATCCAACGCATTTTTGTAGTCAATGTTTTCAATACATTGTGATATTTTGGTGCTAAATTCGTAAATACAGTAATTACTACATAGCATTACTACGTATTGAACTACTTTTTCGGTCAAATTTGTTGTAAAACATGATGTTTTGGTGCTTAATTTGTAACATCATAATCTAGTTAGATGTTTAATAGACTTTTCCTTAATCCCTCCTTATTATCCAACATATTCACTTATCCAATGTTCTGCTGCCCCGTTTATGTTGGATAAGTGAGACTCTACTGTATTACATTTATTTTACTCTATTTTTATTATTATTAATACATTTATTATTTCACTCTGATGTTATTACATTTACTATTTTACTCTATTATTATTAAAATGCTACATAAGCACATTGACATTGAAGATGAGAATAATGACTTGATCAGAGTTGGACAGTCTTATCCTAAATTTGAGCTTGATGTAAATATTCAAAAACATTTAACCTACTGTTGCCTCAATTAATGTAATTTTATTGGTTTTTATTTTTATTCCTGAAATTTCCCACCCTTGGCTTATACTGGAGTCAATGCTTCCCCAGTTTTTTTGTGGTAAAATTAGGTGCCTCGGCTTATATTCGGGTCGGCTTATACTCGAGTATGTATGGTGATTAAAAATTTCAGAAACGGAACAGCTTTCCTTTGGGAATCCTGTCTATTGTCTCTCTGTTGTCCATACATTTTGGGATGTCTTGTATCTGACGGCATCCCCGTGTGTATTTTGGACCCTATTTTGGAATATGGGGTGATCTTTGCCATATAAATTAATGCGCTTGTGCCATTGGCTCCCCTTTCCTCCCCTTTGTGCAATGCAATAAAATCAAATAAATATAAATAAAATAAAATGCAAGAAATCAGGGTTTCAAGAGAACTCCTGAGCCACCGAAGCCATAAAGAGTGCAATAATATTATGGCCAGTGATTTCTTTGGGGCATTTGCCATGTTAAATGCAAGGTCCGTTGCTGCAACATCAACAAGTGCCGACTTCAGTCCGGATCAATGCGCCTTGACCCACTAAGAGAGACGCAAGGGATGTGCAGAAGGAAGCAGGGATTTGCAAGCTGTTGCTAGGCAACCGTGCGGGCCCCATATTGATGCTGGACCATAACAGGATCAATAGGAGACAGTGACGTGGATGCTCAGTGGCAACACATATGACCTTTCTATTCATTCGCTTGCATCTTATTTCACCCCTCTCTCCACCTGTATGACTTCGATAATAAAAATAGCGGAGACAATTGTTGATAAAGTATGCATCTACACCAGGGGTCCCCAAACTAAGGCCCGGGGGCCGGATGTGGCCCTCTGAGGTCATTTATCTGGCCCCCTCCCTCAGTTTTATAATATAATATATTGTACTAGCTGTGCCCGGCCACGCGTTGCTGTGGCTAGGACTTAATTTTTCTTTTCTTTTTGTTGTATGAACGTAGAGGCGTGGATGAGAGGTTGTGCTGTCAATTTTCGAGGTTGTGGGGCGTTTAGTTTAGTTGTTTTGTCCGGTGCCGTGATTCCATTACCCTTTTATATATATATATATACTAGCTGTGCCCTATTGGAATTGCAGTGAATAGCCTTGCTGCTTCAAAGCCTGGCTGTTTTCTACTAGGGATGTGTAGTTTGTTTATTTATTATATTTATATAATAAATAAACAATATATATTTATTATTATTATATATTTATTTATATATTATTATTTATATTTATATATGTGTGTATATATATAATATTTATTTATATATTAATTATTATTTATTATATTTTATTATTTTCTTGTATTATTTTTAGTTATTTTCTGTTATAGTATTTTATTGTATTAATTTTTTAGTGTTTTTATTATTTTTTATTGGGTTGCTAGGAGACCAAGTTGGGAGGAGCTTAGCCTTCTAACTGGCAGCAACTGGATAAAAGCAATTATTCCTCTCCCTCTAATTAGGACTTTATTTTTCTTTTCTTTTTGTTGTATCAACCTAGAGGCATGGATGAGGGGTTGTGCTGTCAATTTTCGAGGTTGTGGGGTGTTTACTTTTGTTGTTTTGTCCGCTGCCATGATGCCATCACTCTTTTATATATATAGATATACATATAATATTGATAATATTATAATGTAATACAATATAACACTAATAATAATACCATATAATAATATTAATTATATGTTCTATATTACATATAATATTACTAATAATATTACAGTATAGTGGTATAGTTCAATATAGTAATATCTAATGCTAATATTGTGCTATGCTAATAATATAATATATTGTATGTACATATAATTTGTAAGCCACTCTGAGTCCCCTTTGGGGTCAGAAGGGTGTGATACAAATGTAGTAAATAAATGTAGTAAATAAATAAATAATAAATAAATAGATTTTAGACTTAGGCTCACCCAAAGTCTGAAATGACTTGAAGGCACACAACAACAACAACAACAACAACAATCCTAATTAACTTGACTATCTCATTGGCCAGAAGCAGGACCACATTTCCCATTGAAATCCTGATCAATGTATGTTGGTTAAAATTGTTTTTATTTTTAAATATTAATTCAATTAATTCAATCTGACATCACTTTAACTGCCCTGCTGCTTTGATATCCTGGGAGTTGTAATTTTGCAAGGTCTTTGGCCATCTCTGCTAAACTACAACTCCCAGGATTCGGCCGTTCCAAGTGGCGTCAAACTGCATTAAACCTATAGCGTAGATATACCCTTAATATAACATTGACTCAAGAGATAAATGCTGAATATCTACAGTAGAGTCTCACATATCCGACATTCGCTTATCCAACGTTCTGGATTATCCAACACTGTTTGCCTCCCGCCCCGATCCACAGCTGTTTCTCTAGGCAGCAAGGATTGAACTTTTTATGGATTTAATTTCCGACTATGTTGCTGCTGTAAGTTCATTTTATGCAATTCTATCTTTATTTGTAGTCAATTTGTTAGTAGCCAATGTTTTTGTAGTCAGTGTTCTCAATATACTGCAATGTTTTGGTGCTAAACTAATAAATACAGTAGAGTCTCACTTATCCAACACTTGCATATCCAACATTCTGGATTATCCAAGCCATTTTTGTAGTCAATGTTTTCAATACATCATGATATTTTGGTGCTAAATTCGTAAATACAGTAATTACTACATAGCATTACTGCGTATTGAACTACTTTTTCTGTCAAATTTGTTGTATAACATGATGTTTTGGTGCTTAATTTGTAAAATCATAACCTAATTTGATGTTTAAAAGGCTTTTTTCTTAATCCCTCCTTATTATCCAACATATTCACTTATCCAACATTCTGCCGGCCCATTTGTTGGATAAGTGAGACTCTACTGTAGTGCCAAACTGCATTAAATCTATAGCGTAGATGTACCCTTAATATAACATTTACTCAAGAGATAAATGCTGAATATCTATATCTATCTCTCTCTCTCTCTCTCTCTCTCTATATATATATATATATATATATATATATACACACATACACACACACACACACACCCAACGTTCTGGATTATCCAACGCATTTTTGTAGTCAATGTTTTCAATATATCATGATATTTTGGTGCTAAATTCGTAAATACAGTAATTACTACATAGCATTACTCCTTATTGAACTACAGTAGAGTCTCACTTATCCAAGCTAAACGGGCCGGCAGAATGTTGGATAAGCGAATATGTTGGATAATAAGGTGAGATTAAGGAGAAGCCTGTTAAACACCAAATTAGGTTATGATTTTACAAATTAAGTACCAAAGCATCATGTTAGACAACAAATTTGGCAGAAAAAGTAGTTCATTACACATTAATGCTATGTAGTAATTACTGTATTTACGAATTTAGCACCAAAATATCACGATGAATTGAAAACATTGACTACAAAAATGCACTGGATAATCCAGAATGTTGGATAAGTGAATGTTGGCTAAGTGACTCTACTGTATCGTGATATTTTCGGTCTAAATTCCTAAATACAGTAATTACTACACAGCATTACTGAGTATTGAACTACTTCTGTCAATTTTGTTGTATAACATGATGTTTTGGTGCTTCATTTGTAAAATCATAACTTAATTTGGTGTTTAATAGGCTTCTCCTTAATCTCTCCTTATTATCCAAGATATTCGCTTATCCAACGTTCTGCTGGCCCGTTTATGTTGGATAAGTGAGATTCTACTGTATTTGCAAATGTTTATTCCCAATTGATGTGTGCTTGTGTGCCTTGACATCTCCTGTTGACTTCGGGTGACCCCATGGATCTCATAAGTGGTCCCAAAGCAAAACATTTTCCCCAAAAAAGTCTTTTTTCCTCTGTATTTGTGATCCTTTCCAGATGCTTGATAGAGAGAGAGAGACGATGCCTGGCAATGGGATTGAGTGGCTTGTTTTTGCTCCGGCCGCTTGGAACCGGTTGCACAGGTGCCTTGTCGATTGGAAAGCTCGGTGATAAATGTCCGGCTGCCTGGCAGACTTTGCAGAGCGGTCAGTTGCTGGTTGGCGGGAATGTGTCCTTGGCCAGATGGTCAGCCGTGCTGTGCCGGCCAAAGCGTTGCTTAGGAGCAAAGCAAGAAACCGCTTCTGGAGTTCCCAAACGAGAAGCTCATTTCTGCAGGACTTAGTCCTCCGTTGTGGACATCCTTATCGACTCATTCGTTTTTCTTGCAGACAAGAAAAACCTTTCTTTGCCATCCTTTTGAACTGGATCGGCCACCAGTTCAACCTCCCACCTCCAGCATGAAAAGTGTGTATGTATAAGGGTATTTTTAAGAGTATTGGTAGCTGCCTGCTTCTTTGTCTCTGTTTTGCAGAAAAATCCATTCTGTGTGTGTTTATATTTTTCCTAGCAAACCTCAAATCTTTTTTTACCATTCAATACTCAGGATTCCAATTGCAGTGTTTAGTATGATTATAATGCCCTAGAGCAAAATCCTCAAATCCTGCAACAGGGTGAGGATGATTCCCTACCACGTGCGGATAATAATAAATATTTGTGTAGTTTCCAAGGAGCGGCGGTTCTGCTTTGACCATATTAGGGGGCCCTGGCCGGCTCCGAGCCGTGATCCTTGGCCGGCACATCGGGCGCTCCGTGCAAAAAGATGCAAAAAGATTTGACAGAAATATCCCATACCGACTCGGGTCTAATGACCTGGGCTCAAATACTGTATTTACTCAAGTCTTATCCACCATCAAATCTAATGCGCTCCTCTGTTTCCAAAATCAACACAATAAATAAAAAACACCATTCAGAAACACTCCAGACAGCAAACAATTAAGTGCCAGTGAACACCTCCCAATCAGAGGGTGCCTCCAGGCAACAAAGCCCAGGCTACCTCTATGCAGATACCCTCACTGATTGACTTTGCAGCTACAAGGCTAGTCAATGCTATTCAAGCTTGCTCATTGCAACATTCAAACAGACAAGGGTTCTTTCTCCCACCCTGGACATTATTCCACATATACACACACTCCACTTTAATCACTTCCAACAGACCTCTGAAGATGCCATTAAGCCACAGATGCAGGCAAAATGTCAGGAGAGAATGCTACTGGAACACAGACATACAGCCCGAAACACTCACAGCAACCCAGTGATTCTGGCCACAATAGCCTTCGACAACACATTGTAAAAATACCACAAATACACATACATATATATATATATATATATATATATATATATATATATATATATAAAAGAGTGATGGCATCACGGCGACCCACAAAACAACATAATTACAGGCCCCCCAACCTCGAAATTTGACAACACAACCCATCATCCACGCCTCTAGGTTGATACAACAAAAAGAAAAGAAAAATAAAGTCCTAATTAGAGAGAGAGAGGAATAATTGCTTTTATCCAATTGCTGCCAGTTAGAAGGCTAAGCTCCTCCAACTTGGTCTCCTAGCAACCCAATAAAAAATAAAAAACACTAAAAAATTGATACAATAAAATACTATAATAACAGAAAATAACTAAAAATAATTCAAGAAAATAATAAAATATAATAAATAAAAATATAACTTACAATAAAATTAATAAAAAATGCAAATAACGTCAAATAAAAATTACACAACAATTTTTAACCAAAACCACCACCACTTTGCCACAGCAACGTGTGACCGGGCACAGCTAGTATATATATATAATTACTTCAGTCAAATACATACTAAAATACACAAAACTACACCTCCCAGGAGCTATGGCAGTTCAAGTGGTGACAAAGTGCATTAAACCTAGAGCGTTATGGGTGCATTCATAGCTTTTCCATTCAATGTCTTTGCACTTTTTGTCATTTCTTCTCTACATGCCATTGCAAAATGTCCCAGGCAGCCTTATTTCAACTTCTATTTTCCCAATTTCTTTTGAAGCCTCTCCACGTGACAGCCTTGGATTTATGGCTAAGGAAAGGCCACGGAGAAAGGCCACCCGGCTCCCTTCTCTGACGCCTGTTTATTGTTCTCTTCTAAAAAGAAAAGAGGAGCACAGACCTTGCACAATGCCACAACCCAAGGCTTTTTGGTTTCCAAACTGACCGGTTCGTCCCAAAACATCCCTGACCCTGAGCCAGCATTTGAAAGATTGTAGAGGATGGGAGTTATAGTCCGCACCCACCTGGAAGTACAAAATCAAAATTAGTAGTAAAATTAAAATTAGTAGTAAAATCACAATGAATAACAAAATTACAATTAGTACAAAATTAAAATTGGTATAAAATTAAAATCAGTAATAAAATTAAAATTAACAAAGTTACTGGTAAAATTAAAATTAGTGTTAAAATTATGTATTTAAGTATTATAATTAAGGTATTATTATTATTATTATATCACATTATAATTAAGGTATTATTATTATATTTATTTATATCCTGCTTTATCTTTCCTGAAGGCAAGTCAAAGCGGGTATGTATATTTTATTATTATATCATATTATTATTATTATTATATTTATTTATACCTTGCTTTAGCTCTCCCGAAGGCAACTCAAAGTCGATATGTATTTTTGTTATTATTACAGTAGAGTCTCACTTGTCCAATGTTCTGGATTATCCAACACATTTTTGTAATCAATGTTTTCAATATATTGTGATATTTTGGTGCTAAATTCATAAATACAGTAATTACTACATAGCATTGAACTACTTTTTCCATCAAATTTGTTGTATAACATGATGTTTTGGTGCTTCATTTGTAAAATCATAACCTAATTTGATGTTTAATAGGCTTTTCCTTAATCTCTCCTTATTATCCAACATATTCGCTTATCCAACATTCTGCTGGCCCGTTTATGTTGCATAAGTGAGACTCTACTGTATTATTATTATATCATAATATAATTAAGTTCTTCTTCTTCTTCTTCTTCTTCTTCTTATTATTATTATTATATTTATACCTTGCTTTATCTCTCCCAAATGCAAGTCAAAGCGACTATGTATCTATTATTATTATTATATTATACTAATATATATATATATATATATATATATATATATATATATATATAAAATTCCTAAAACCAAACCCCAATCAATATCAAAGACGATGGAATCCCAGGAGTTATAATTTGGTGAGACAGCTAAAGACCTTGTAATACTACAACTCCCAGAATCCCATACCCTCGAGCCAGGGCAGTTCAAAGTGGTGTCGAACTGCATTGTTTCGACAGAGTAGAAATGCACCCAAGAGATGCCTACTCAAATCACCCGCCCGGGGACCTTTGTTTCTCCGGAGTTAGGAGAGATCACATGAAATACCTCATCCGCCCACTCCGGACATAACTTGCCCAAGGCGACTTGCAAAACCAGAGTGGACAGCTGGAAAAACTCTCCCCAGCAACCCGAAAAGGAAAATTGATCTACTCACATTGGCATGTTTTCCAACTGCTAGCTTGGCAGAAGCTGGGGCTAACAGTGGGAGCTCACCAGCATGACTGCATGGAGTGCCGTTACCTACCTGCCGAAGCAGTACCTATTGATCTACTCACACCTCCAAGGTCATGTGGCCATAGCCATGACTGCATGGAGTGCCGTTACTCCTCCACCAAAGCAGTACCTATTCATCTACTCACATTTTCATGTTTTCGAACTTCTAGGTTGGCAGTAGCTGCGGCTAACAGCGGGAGCTCACCGGCATGACGGCATGGAGTGCCATTACCTTCTCACCAAAGCAGTACTTACTGATCTACTCACATGTCCAAAGTCATGTGGCCATAGACATTGCATGGAGTGCCGTTACTCCTCCGCCAAAGCAGTACCTATTAATCTACTCACATTTTCATGTTTTCGAACTTCTAGGTTGGCAGTAGCTGGGGCTAACAGCGGGAGCTCACCAGCATGACTACATGGAGTGCAGTTACCTTCTCACCAAAGCAGTACCTATTGATCTACTCACATTTGCTGGGTTGGAAGAAGCTGGGGCTAACAACGGGAGCTCACCTGCCTCACCGTATTCGAACCACCTATACAAAAGTAACTTTACGGACCGCTGAAACATGGAAATGTCTTGCAAAGATCCGCAGCAGTTACTACGACAAGACACGTGCTGAGAAAGCGCTCCTCTGTCTATCTCTCTCCTCCTGACCCAGTTTCACAACAGAGGCTTTGTTTTTGTTTTTCCGCTCTTTACGGTGGAGCTCCATAAAAAGATAATGCTCTTTTATGGCTCTTTGCTTTGCCCCAGAGGCCTCTTCTCGGTTGCAAAACCTTGTACAGAAGGGCAAGACACAACTCGCCAAGCAAGAGGCGGAAGTTTTCCCACCACCACGCTTTAGCCTCCTCTGCCAAAAAAGAGCCGAGAAGGAGTTTAGCCTCCATGCAGACTGGGGATAATGGGAATTGTAGTCTGACAGCACTTGGGTCTCTGAGGAAAGGTCATTTCGAAGTCGGGCATCGTGTCCGCTCTCCTGACGCAACAGAACAAATGGCAACTTTCCAGATGTTCCTGTATCCCAAATGATGTCTAATGATGAGGAAGATGGGAGTTGTAGTCCAACATCTGGAGGACAGCCACATAAAAGGACATGGCAGCTGCATTTGGACAGTGGGACTTGTGTTTATCACATATGCTGTAGAATAAAAGCAGTTTGGCACCACTTAAAGGGCCCTGGCTCACGTTACGGT
>NW_026943820.1:3155192-3205192 GCF_035594765.1 Anolis carolinensis
CGGGAACTGTAGTTTTGGAAGGACTGTAGCTTTATTTGGGTGCGTATGAATGCAATTTCACACCACTTTAACTCTCAGTGCAATTGAATCCCGGGAACTGTAGTTTTGGAAGGACTGTAGCTTTATTTGGGTGCGTATGAATGCAATTTCACACCACGTTAACTCTCAGTGCAATTGAATCCCGGGAACTGTAGTTTTGGAAGGACTGTAGCTTTATTTGGGTGCGTATGAATGCAATTTCACACCACTTTAACTCTCAGTGCAATTGAATCCCGGGAACTGTAGTTTTGGAAGGACTGTAGCTTTATTTGGGTGCGTATGAATGCAATTTCACACCACTTTAACTCTCAGTGCAATTGAATCCCGGGAACTGTAGTTTTGGAAGGACTGTAGCTTTATTTGGGTGCGTATGAATGCAATTTCACACCACTTTAACTCTCAGTGCAATTGAATCCCGGGAACTGTAGTTTTGGAAGGACTGTAGCTTTATTTGGGTGCGTATGAATGCAATTTCACACCACTTTAACTCTCAGTGCAATTGAATCCCGGGAACTGTAGTTTTGGAAGGACTGTAGCTTTATTTGGGTGCGTATGAATGCAATTTCACACCACGTTAACTCTCAGTGCAATTGAATCCCGGGAACTGTAGTTTTGGAAGGACTGTAGCTTTATTTGGGTGCGTATGAATGCAATTTCACACCACTTTAACTCTCAGTGCAATTGAATCCCGGGAACTGTAGTTTTGGAAGGACTGTAGCTTTATTTGGGTGCGTATGAATGCAATTTCACACCACTTTAACTCTCAGTGCAATTGAATCCCGGGAACTGTAGTTTTGGAAGGACTGTAGCTTTATTTGGGTGCGTATGAATGCAATTTCACACCACTTTAACTCTCAGTGCAATTGAATCCCGGGAACTGTAGTTTTGGAAGGACTGTAGCTTTATTTGGGTGCGTATGAATGCAATTTCACACCACTTTAACTCTCAGTGCAATTGAATCCCGGGAACTGTAGTTTTGGAAGGACTGTAGCTTTATTTGGGTGCGTATGAATGCAATTTCACACCACTTTAACTCTCGGTGCAATTGAATCCCGGGAACTGTAGTTTTGGAAGGACTGTAGCTTTATTTGGGTGCGTATGAATGCAATTTCACACCACTTTAACTCTCGGTGCAATCTAATCTTGGGAATTGTAGATTTGTAAGGTCTATACTATAGCCTTCCTTGGGCGCATCTACAGTGTAGCATGAATGCAGTTTGACCTCACTTTAATCCTCAGTGTAATTTAATCTTGGGAGTTGTAGTTTTGCAAAGTGTGTAGTCTTCACTGGGTGCATCTGCAGTGTAGAATGAATGCAGTTTGACACCACTTTAACTGCCCTGGCTCAAGGCTATGGGAGTTGTAGTATTATAAGCCTTCTCTGCCGAAGACCAAACTACAAATCCCAGGATTCCATACCATTGAGCATAACAATTAAAAGCAGTATCAAAATGCATTCGTTCTACCTTGTTGTTGTGTGCTTTCGCATTCGTTGCTTTTGTAAACAATGCCTTTGATATGCAAAGCCCAGCAGAGTCCCAACATCAATATTGGGCTTTTAAATAGTATCTTTGATATCTTACCTTTGGGATATTGACGTTTCCATTTCGCTCACAAGAGTGGAAAAGATACATATTTTCTCTCTGCTGGAAATCTAAGGCCTGGTTGGAAAATAATATATACCTTAGAGTGGCATGCTTACGTTTATCGATTGGATATTGTTGTTTTTGTTGACGAACGCAAATAATTTTCCTAAAGAAGGTGAAGTACGCCTCGCCACTTCCATTGCAATGGATACTTGTATCGGAATGGGAAAAATGTAAGACCGGAGCTTGGAAACTATAGAATGAATGCTGTTTGACTCTACTTTAACCTCCATGGTTCAACACTATGGGAGTTTTAGTTTTCCAAGGTCTATAGTCTTTTCACAATTCCCACTGTAATTGATATTTGTATCGGAATGGGAAATGGAAGACCGGAGTTTGGAAACTATAGAATGAATCCAGTTTGGCCCCACTTTAACCGCCATGGTCCAATTCTATGGGAATTATAGTTTCCCAGGGTCTATAGCCTTTGCACCACTTACATTGCAATGGATATTTGTATCGGAATGCCTTCTCATAACTTCCATTGCAGTGGATATTTGTAATGGAATGGGAAACGGAAGACCAGAGCTTAGGAACTATAGAATGAATGCAGTTTGACCACACTTTAACCACCATGGTTCAATGCTATGGGAGTTATAGTTTTCCAAGGTCTATAGCCTTCGCACCACTTCCATTGCAAAATTTGCATCAGAATGGGAAGTGTAAGACCGGAGCTTGGAAACTATAGAATGAATGCAGTTTGGCCCCACTATAACCACCATGGTTCAATGCTATGGAATCCTGGGAGTTATAGTTTCTCAGGGTCTTCAGACTTCTCACCACTTCCATTGCAACATTTGTATCAGAATGGGAAATGGAAGACTGGAGCTTAAAAACTATAGAATGAATGCAGTTTGACTCCACTTTAACTACCATGGTTCAATGCTATGGAATCCCGGGAGTTATAATTTTCCAAGGTCTTATTTCCATTGAAATGGATATTTGTATTGGAATGTGAAATGGGAATCCAGAGCTTGGAAACTATAGAATGAATGCTGTTTGACTCCAACTGCCATGGTTCAATTCTATGGGAGTTATAGTTTTCCAAGGTCTATAGCCTTTTCACTACTTTCATTGCAATTACTATTTGTATCGGAATGGGAAATAGAAGACTGGAGCTTGGAAACTATAGAATGAATGCTGTTTGACTCCACTTTAACCACCATGGTTCAATGATATGGAATCCCAGGAGTTATAGTTTTCCAAAGTCTATAGCCTTTTCAGCACTTCCATTGCAGTGGATATTTGTATCGGAATGGTAAAATGGAAAACCAGAGCTTGGAAACTATAGACTGAATGCAGTTAGACCCCACTTTAACCACTATGATTAAATGCTATGGGAGTTATAGTTTTCTAAGGTCTATAGCCTTTTCTGTGGTTCAGTGCTTTGAAATCCCAGGAGTTATAGTTTTCCAAGTGCATTGGTGGAGAAGTTAGACTTGATGACACTTGGGACCACTTCCAACTCATTATGATTCCCCATTTCGATGAAAATAAAATCCCTATCTTGAGAAATATGCATCTGGTTTGGTTGCTTTATGCTCAACTCAATTTAGAAACCTGTGGTGAGGAAGATTAAAGGGTGCCGGAGCAGAAGCCAAAGCAAAGGCTGGCCGCTTCTATTTCTTGCGCCGAGCTGCAATTTCCCTTCAAATGGAAGTCTTTTCTCAGATCTCCTGGGAACAAAATGCCCAAATCGAAGCACTGCCATAGGGTTGCATCCACACTGTCGAATTAACCCGGTTTGGCACTGCTTTAAATGCCCTGTCTCTATGCAATGGAATCCTTCACTCACTTCCTGAGACCACTGCGACTCTCACCAGTGACGAATCAGGACCAAACTTGGCACAGATCCCCCATCATCCACTCTACATCCTAGTAAGGTTTGTGGGATGACAAACCATGGACGATGGGACTTGCAATACCTTCACTCACATCCTGAGACCACTGCGACCCCCACCATGGACGATGGGACTTGCAATACCTTCACTCACATCCTGAGACCACTGTAACCCCCACTATGGATGATGGGACTTGCAATACCTTCACTCACATCCTGAGACCACTGTAACCCCCACCATGGACGATGGGACTTGCAATACCTTCACTCACATCCTGAGACCACTGTAACCCCCACCATGGACGATGGGACTTGCAATACCTTCACTCACATCCTGAGACCACTGTAACCCCCACCATGGACGATGGGACTTGCAATACCTTCACTCACATCCTGAGACCACTGTAACCCCCACTATGGACGATGGGACTTGCAATACCTTCACTCACATCCTGAGACCACTGTAACCCCCACCATGGACGATGGGACTTGCAATACCTTCACTCACATCCTGAGACCACTGTAACCCCCACCATGGACGATGGGACTTGCAATACCTTCACTCACATCCTGAGACCACTGTAACCCCCACCATGGACGATGGGACTTGCAATACCTTCACTCACATCCTGAGACCACTGCGACCCCCACCATGGACGATGGGACTTGCAATACCTTCACTCACATCCTGAGACCACTGTAACCCCCACTATGGATGATGGGACTTGCAATACCTTCACTCACATCCTGAGACCACTGTAACCCCCACCATGGACGATGGGACTTGCAATACCTTCACTCACATCCTGAGACCACTGTAACCCCCACTATGGACGATGGGACTTGCAATACCTTCACTCACATCCTGAGACCACTGTAACCCCCACCATGGACGATGGGACTTGCAATACCTTCACTCACATCCTGAGACCACTGTGACTCCCACCAATGACTGATCAAGACTAAACTTGGCACAGAGAGCCCCCATGACCCACTCTATGTCCTGGTGCAGTTTGTGGGATGACAAACCATGGATGATGGGACTTGCAATACCTTCACTCACATCCTGAGACTACTGCAACTCCCATTAGTGATGAATCAGGGCCAAACTTGGCACAGATAGCCCCCAGGACTCACTCTACGACCTTGTGCTGTTTGGAAGGGGATGGACTATGGATGATGGGACTTGCACTACCTTCACTAACTTCCTAAGACCACTGCGACCCCCACCCATGACTGATCAAGACCAAACTTGTCACACAGAGCCCCCATGACCCACTCTACAACCTTGTGTGGTTTGGAGGAGGGTGAACCATGTATGATGGGACTTGCAATACCTTCACTCACTTCCTGAGAGCACTGCAACTCCCACCAATAACAAAGCAAGACCAAACTTGGCACACAGAGCCCCCATCACCCATTCTACATCCTGATGCGGTTTGGAAGAGTTTGGACCATGGATGATGGGACTCGCACTACTTTCACTCACTTTCTGAGACCACTGCGACCCCTACCCATGACTGATCAAGACCATACTTGGCACAGAGAGTTCCCATGACCCACTCTACCTCCTGGCGCTGTTTGGAGGGGGATGGACCATGGACGATGAGACTTGCATATGGGAGCTGTAGTTCACTCGCACCGACTGCAACCAGCTGACATTGGATCTAAACTAAACTTGGAACACAGGCAAACAATGCTTTCCTCAAATAACCCGGGGCACTGCCGGGTCCCAATTGTGGGAGTTGGAGTCCAAAACACCTGGAGGGTCCAAGTTTGCCCAGGCCTGGTGTAGATGTATTCTGAGTCCCGCTAACCTTGCCCTCAACCAATTTGCATGGCCATCTGTCAGGAGTGCTTTGATTGTGCCTTTCTACCTGGAAGAATGGGTCAGGCTAGATGGCCTTTGGGTGCCCCTTCTAGGATTTGCAAACTTTCCGCTGCATTTCTGATTCAGATTTGGAGATCTAAAAGGCGTTCAGCGAACAAATAGGTTTTTTGGTTTGTGTGGGTCGGACCAAGCCAGGAAAGTGATATACCCCAGCGGTTTTGTATTTTTTGCAGACACCCCCGTTGCTGAACTTGACCGCCGTCTTGCAATTAGCTAATGGCAGAAACATCCCGTTTGCTCGGCCGCCTCTGCAGGGCAACATGTGGGGAAGCCATCGGGCGGGAGGTTCCCATGGCAATCGGTGGAAGCATCGCCGCCCGGGTTTTTATGGACTGTCTACTGCGTTTTATCACTCCGACTTGCACGAGGAACGTATCGTGCATTTGTGGAATATGCGGTTTGCTTTGGAGTCTGGTGAAGCCTCCTTCTCTGAGGCAGAAACTGGATGGGCATCTGTTGGGAGGTTTTGCATTGTGTATTCCAGTATTGCAGAATGGGTTTGCACTGGATGGCCTTTGGGTGCCCCTTTCCAGGTTTGGGAATCTAAGTAGAAACTGGATGGACATCTGTCGGGAGGGTTTGCATTGTGTATTCCTGTATTTCAGAATGGGGTTGGACTGGATGGCCTTTGGGTGCCATAGCACCCACCTTACAAATAATGCATTGTATGCATGTCCTTCTTGTTATGACTTGACCATAGAATCCACCCTGCAAGCAATGCATTGGATGCATGTCTTAGCATCCACGTGACAATTAATGCATTGTATGCAAGTTTTTCTTTGACTTGAATGTAGCATCCACGTTACAAATAATGCATTGTATGCATGTCTTTCCTATGACTCGACCATAGTATTGACCTTGCAAATAATGCATTGGATGCATGTCTTTCTTATGACCTTACTATAGCACCCACCTTGCAAATAATGCATTGGATGCATGTCTTTCTTATGACCTTACTATAGCACCCACCTTGCAAACAATGCATTGGATGCATGTCTTTCTTATGACCATATCATAGCACCCACCTTGCAAATAATGCATTGGATGCATGTCTTTCCTATGACTCGACCATAGTATTGACCATGCAAACAATGCATTGGATGCATGTCTTTCTTATGACCTTACTATAGCACCCACCTTGCAAACAATGCATTGGATGCATGTCTTTCTTATGGCCATATCATAGCACCCACCTTGCAAATAATGCATTGGATGCATGTCTTTCCTATGACTCGACCATAGTATTGACCTTGCAAACAATGCATTGGATGCATGTCTTTCTTATGACCTTACTATAGCACCCACCTTGCAAATAATGCATTGGATGCATGTCTTTCTTATGACCTTACTATAGCACCCACCTTGCAAATAATGCATTGGATGCATGTCTTTCTTATGACCTTACTATAGCACCCACCTTGCAAATAATGCATTGGATGCATGTCTTTCTTATGACCTTACTATAGCACCCACCTTGCAAATAATGCATTGGATGCATGTCTTTCCTATGACTCGACCATAGTATTGACCTTGCAAACAATGCATTGTATGCATGTTTTTCTTATGACCTGACTGTAGCATTCACTTTACAAATATTGCATTGTATGCCTTTCTTATAGCTTAACGGTAGCATCCACCATACAAATAATGCACTTAATGCATGTCTTTCTTATGGCTCGATGGTAGCATCCATCATACAAATAATGCACTTTATGCATGTGTTTTTTATGACCTGACCATAGCATCCACCTTAAAAATAATGCATTGAGTGCATGTCTTTCTTATGAGCTGACCATAGGATCCATCATACAAATAATGTATTGTATGCACATCTTTATTATGACTTGACCATATTATGACTTTGCAAACCATGCATTAGATGCATGTCTTTCTTATATAACTTGACCATAGCATCCACCATGCAAATAATGCAATGTATGCATATCTTTATTATGGCTTGACCGTCACGGCCACCCTGCGCATGATGCGCCTTGCCTTTGCCGCATTATTTAATGTCAGGCCTGGCACCGTCGGAACAGAGAGAGTCATCCTTGTGCCGAAAATACCTCTCTCCCGCCTTTCGAAAGGAAAATATTTCCGAAGGCCTTCTGAAATATTCCATTTTCATCTTTTTTTTCATTTTCTCCCTCCCTCGCTCTCTCTTTCGCTTTGACGGATGGAAGAAAAATACACAGGGCGGCAAGGGAGGGATGCCGAACAGTGGCCCGGCTTGTCTGGCCCATGAATATGGGTCTTATTCCTCCACCCTTGGCATCCTCAGCATTTCCCTTTTGCCGGGACGGATGGAGGGTTGGGCCGGCTCCGTCTGTAGCCACTGGGCCATTGTTGGGAGATAGCGGGTTGTGTGAAAGGCCCCGGTTGTGTGCGCCGCCCGGGCCTGGTTTATAAAGTGCGCGTTGACGCACCGTCCCGAGACAGGTTTTCCTAGACGGATGGAGGGTTCACACTCCGGCACATTGATGGGCAAGGCCTGGCTGGCGTGGGTTGAAGGTTAGGAGAGTTGGAAGGGCCATGCAGTCTCACCACCGTTTGCAGGGCAGGGTGACACCATCCAAACCCTCCCGGTAGATGACCATCCAGACTCTTCTTCAAAACTTCCACCAGGCTCCTATGCAATCCATATTATACTAGAGTTGGAAGTGATCCTTAAGGGTCATCCAGTCCAATTCTGCCAGGAAAGATGTCACCATCCAAGCCCTCCCGGCAGATGGCCATCCAGCCTCTTCTTCAAAACTTCCAGAGGAGATTCCACCAGGCGCCTATGCAATCCATACTATACCAAGCTCCTTTGGAGGCTTTCAAGCAGAGGCTGGATGACCATCTGTCGGTGGTGCTTTGAATGTGATTTCCTGCTTTTTGGCAGGGAGTTGGACTGGATGGCCCATAAGATCTCTTCCAACTCTGCTATTCTATGATACTAGGATTGGGACTCCCAAGGGTCATCCAGTCCAGTTCTGCCAGGAAAGAAGTCACCATCCAAACCCTCCCGGCAGATGCCAGGACACCATCCAAGCCCTCCCGGCAGATGCCCATCCAGCCTCTTCTTCAAAACCTCAAGAGAAGGAGACTCCACCAGGTTCCCATGCAATCCATATTATACTAGAATTGGAAGGGACTCCCAAGGGTCATCCAGTCTAATTCTACCAGGAAAATAGTCACCATCCAAACCCTCCCGGCAGATGCCAGGACACCATCCAAGCCCTCCCGGCAGATGCCCATCCAGCCTCTTCTTCAAAACCTCAAGAGAAGGAGACTCCACCAGGTTCCCATGCAATCCATATTATACTAGAATTGGAAGGGACTCCCAAGGGTCATCCAGTCTAATTCTACCAGGAAAATAGTCACCATCCAAGCCTTCCTGGCAGATGCCAGGACACCATCCAAGCCCTCCCAGCAGATGGCCATCCAGCCTCTTCTTCAAAACTTCCACCAGGCTCCTATGCAATCCATATTATACTAGAATTGGAAGGGACTCCCAAGGGTCATCCAGTCTAATTCTACCAGGAAAATAGTCACCATCCAAGCCTTCCTGGCAGATGCCAGGACACCATCCAAGCCCTCCCAGCAGATGGCCATCCAGCTTCTTCTTCAAAACTTCCACCAGGCTCCTATGCAATCCATATTATACTAGAGTTGGAAGTGATCCCTAAGGGTCATCCAGTCCAGTTCTGCCAGGAAAGAAGTCACCATCCAAGCCCTCCCTGCAGATGCCCAGGACACCATCCAAGCCCTCCCGGCAGATAGCCATCCAGCCTCTTCTTCAAAACTTCCAGAGAAGGAGATGCCACCAGGTTCCCATGCAATCCATATTATACTAGAATTGGAAGGGACACCCAAGGGCCATCCAGTCAACCCCAATCTGCAGGGAAGAAAGACACCATCCAAGCCCTCTGAACAGATGGCCATCCAGTCCCATAAACAGTAGAAGGTTCATGGAGAAAGTAGGGTTATGGAATCCTAGAATGCTAGAGTTGGAAGAGACCTTTATGAAAGCCATCCCGTCCAACCAAAATTTGCCCATGCCTGTTATAGATACTATCATCTTGTTGATGCAGCCTAGAATCGCATTGGTTTTTGAAGCTGCTGCATCAGACTGTTGACTCACATTCATCTTGCGGTCTCCTAAGACCCCTTGATCTGATTTCAAGATGCCTCTCGTCCTATATTTGTGCATTTAATTTGTACGATTGTGCACTTCTCCCTGTTGAAATCCTTTTGGTTTTGGCCAACTGGTGAGTTGCGTGGATGGCGAGAAGAGGAGGACCGAGGAGGAAAGCGATGTCCTCCCCGCCATCACATTTTCTGTTTGGAAATCCGCCTGCCCTTTCCGCTCTGGGCTTGCAACCGGGCCGCTGCCTTCATTTCCTTCTCTTATGTGTGTTGGTTCTGTACGGATGACAACTTGAGCCGCATGACACTACCTGTGGAGCATTTCCATGCGCTAAGAATAACTCAAACTTGGAAGGCGGTTTGCTTTTTCCTGGTTGGGATGACAACTCCCCAAATTCTCCAGCAGTTGCCATATATCCCTATACTATTCCATGCTTTCATAACCTTTGAATATGGAGTGGGATAGCAACACTTGAATACAGTTTGAGCATCCATTCTCCGAAATGCTTGCAACCAGAACAGTTGGGTATAGGAGAGTATATGTATACATCCATCCAGAGCACTATGTAACACGATTTTTGTTCCTGGGTTACAAATATCATTTCCTAATCATATTTATTTGGGACCCAAGTCTAAATGCAAAACTCAAACATACGAGGGTTGAATGAAAAGTAATGCCTCCGCCATCATAACTCCTCAACAGATGGCAGTCCTGGTCTGCAACAGGTCCTGACTTGTTCCGTTAGTTTATTTTATTTTATTTATTTATTACATCATTTCTACCCCACCCTTCTCACCCCTTAGGGGACTCAGGGCGGCTTACAACATGAACATATACATTAAAACAATTTATTTATTAAAACAATTTAGTTGTACGGTTAGTTCCATTTGGCGGGAAGCCTTAGCATTGAACGGTTGTGTTGTTAAAGTACGAAGTATGGAACCCTGCGGAGACGGAGAAGCCTTAGCATTGAACGGTTGTGTTGTTAAAGTACGAAGTATGGAACCCTGCGGAGACGGAGAAGCCTTAGCATTGAACGGTTGTGTTGTTAAAGTACGAAGTATGGAACCCTGCGGAGACGGAGAAGCCTTAGCATTGAACGGTTGTGTTGTTAAAGTACGAAGTATGGAACCCTGCGGAGACGGAGAAGCCTTAGCATTGAACGGTTGTGTTGTTAAAGTGCGAAGTATGGAACCCTGCGGAGACGGAGAAGCCTTAGCATTGAACGGTTGTGTTGTTAAAGTACGAAGTATGGAACCCTGCGGAGACGGAGAAGCCTTAGCATTGAACGGTTGTGTTGTTAAAGTACGAAGTATGGAACCCTGCGGAGACGGAGAAGCCTTAGCATTGAACGGTTGTGTTGTTAAAGTACGAAGTATGGAACCCTGCGGAGACGGAGAAGCCTTAGCATTGAACGGTTGTGTTGTTAAAGTACGAAGTATGGAACCCTGCGGAGACGGAGAAGCCTTAGCATTGAACGGTTGTGTTGTTAAAGTACGAAGTATGGAACCCTGTGGAGACGAAGAAGCCTTAGCATTGAACGGTTGTGTTGTTAAAGTACGAAGTATGGAACCCTGCAGAGACGGAGAAGCCTTAGCATTGAACGGTTGTGTTGTTAAAGTACGAAGTATGGAACCCTGCAGAGACGGAGAAGCCTTAGCATTGAACAGTTGTGTTGTTAAAGTACGAAGTATGGAACCCTGCGGAGACGGAGAAGCCTTAGCATTGAACGGTTGTGTTGTTAAAGTACGAAGTATGGAACCCTGCGGAGACGGAGAAGCCTTAGCATTGAACGGTTGTGTTGTTAAAGTACGAAGTATGGAACCCTGCGCAGACAGGGAAGCCTTAGCATTGAACGGTTGTGCACCACCAGCCGTAGCCCATGATGTTTGGAAATATTTAAGGATGAGAAGTAAAAAGACAACAATGCAATAATGTGCAATAGGAAAAGAAGAGGACTCTATTGCAGTCATATGTACTGAGGAAAGGTTTGGACTAAAAACCGGAGCGGATTTACTATGGGACTCACTGAGGCAGAGATGAAAACCCAGGGTGTTGTTACACTGCGGGATGAATGCATTTTGGCGCCCCTTGAACTGTTCTGTCTCAATGCAATTGGATCCTGGGAGTTGTAGTTTTTTAAAGGGCTTTCTCTTTCTCTATGCGCCAAAGACTCCCTGGGGTCTTTGGCGCATAGCTTTTCTCCACACCGTCTTCCTCGGCAGCTGCAGGGAATGGATTTGAAGAGGAGCAGGATGTCACAGCATCTGCCAACCAGCTGCAGATCCCAGATGCAGAAAGCAAAAAAGCACCTTTTGCAAAGCACATTTTTGCCCTGCTATGCGCTTTGGAGAGCAGAAGCCTTCTGATGGTAACCTCATGGATTTAAGGGTTTTCCTAACTCAGAGGAGGTTTTGCCAGGCCTGTCCTCTGGAAGATAGTATTACATGTCTTGGCGGTCTCCCATCCAAACCCTAACCAGGGCGAAACCTGCTTAGCTTCCAAGGTTTTGGTTCCTTTTAGGGCATTTACGCAAGTCCATTGCATACATGAAATAGTATTCAATGGTCTCTCAAATCAGTTTTTAATGCATTAAATATCTTATCAAACTACAACGGTTTAGTCTCGGCTTCCAAGGAGAATTCAGTCTTGATTTGAATTGTATACTGTGTGTGTGTGTGTGTGTATATATATATATATAGATAGATAGTATATAATAGTATATAAACACAACCTATATATAGAGAGAGAGCTAAGCACACACACACACACATATATATATATATATACCCACACATACATGCACACACAGGTTATAAACACAAAGTGTGTGTGTATGTGTGTATAGTATATAATAGTATATAAACACAACCTATATATATAGAGAGAGCTAAGCACAGAGATATATATATATAGATATATATATACACACTCGCATACATGCACACACAGTTTATAAACACAAATCATATATATATATATATATATATATATATATATAAAATCACAAGGCAGGGATATATACATACACACATACAAATATACACACACACACACAAATTATATATCTAGCTAAGCTGGGATATATATGCACATACACATATACAGCACCTAATTAGTATATAAACACAAATCATATACATATATATAGCTAAGCATGGATATACATACATACATATACATATGCATACACACGCATAGACACACATAGTATATAAACACAAATTATATATATATATATATATATATATATATATATATATATATAGCTAAGCAGGGATATATATACACACACATACATACATATACATACACATATACATACATACACACAAATTATATATATATATATATATATATATATATATATATATATATATATATATATATATGGCCAAGCAGGAATATATATACATACATACATACATACATATATGCATACACATACACATATGCGCACATATATGTGTGTGTGTGTGTGTGTGTATATATATATATATATACATATATATATATATATATATATATATATATATATATATATATATATATATATATATACATACATACACACACACACACATACATACATATATACATATATATAAATACACTTACTTTAAAGTCCTCTATGGACTTATATTGACCCCATAATTTTATAGGGTTTTCATTGGGTATGAGTACTCAGAGGTTAGGTCCTCCCAGGATTGCATAGCATTAAGCCATAGCAGTAAAAGTGGTGTCAAACTGCATTAATTCTACAATGTAGACACATCTTAAATGCAGAGTTACTTTCCTGTGCGTGTTAAAAGGCGGATTAAACCTTTAAAAGATCATTGCATACTGGGCCAGTTTCCCCCAAGACCTAACTTACCACCAACTTCTTATATCCTTTTTAAATTTGGAGGAATTATATTTTATTCACCCCCAAATCCAAGCAATTTAATGCCAGGAATTCAATCCAGACTTTGGCGCCATCTTCTGGCCACGGGGTGAATGGCACCTTCCCCCTATGCATTTCAATGGGGAAAAATTGAGATGAAAAATGGAAATAAATAAATAAAAATGGCTGAAATATATATAAAGCTCAGCTGTTGTAAATGTGAACTTTGGACATTAAAACAATGCCGAATCTGCAGGAATTTCTGTTCTACTTAGCAACAAGGTCCTGTCCTGTTTCTTTGATTGCTTTGGTAAACCAAATTATAATCATTAGGGTTTTTTTTTTTAATTGAAAAAATTATTTTTGAAAAAGCTGATAATGCCCTCAATTGAATTTCTGGGTCAGAATAATTAATAGGATAATAATGAAGCCACAGGAGAAAATTTGCTTAGAAAACTGGCTTTTTTAAAGAGCGCAAGAATCAAAGGAGGGAACATTAGAGGTCATCTAGTCCGACTTCCTCTTGTGCAGGACTAGATGGCGAAAACACTCCTGAAAGATGGCCACACAATCTCCGTTTAGCAAAGGTGGATTTTTCTTGTTCATTCCTGAGAAACACAGCCATTGATGGTTTCCCATCCAAATCCCAACCAGGGCTGACCCTGCTTAGCTGCCAAGATGGGATGGAATCCAGCCCATTGAAGCTCTTGGCAAAGTGATAGTTAAGAGTTCAAGTTCATCTCATTTATTTCCCATCCTTTCTACATTCGGAGTCCAGCGTAGCCAATGGTGAGCAATTACCATATATACTCGAGTATAAGCCGACCCAAATATAAGCCGAGGCACGTAATTTTACCCAAAAAAAACTGGGAAAACATTGACTCCAGTATAAGCCGAGGGTGGTAAATTTCAGAAATAAAAACAGATACCAATAAAATGACATTAACCAAGGCATCGGTAGGTTAAATTTTTTTGAATATTTACAGAAAGCTTTAATTTAAGATAAGACTATCCAACTCTGATTAAATCATTCTTCTCATTTTCTTCAATGTAAATGTGCTTGTGTATCCTTTTAATAATAATAGATTAAAATAATACATGTAATAATAATAATAATAATTATTATTATTATTATTATTATTACAGGAAAATAATACATGTAGTAATAAATAGAGTAAAATAATAAATATAATAATAATAAGATCAGAGTGAAATAATAAATGTATTGATAATAATAATAATAGAGTAATATAATACATGTAATAATAATAATAATAATAATAATAATAATAATAATAAATACAGGAAAATAATACATGTACAGTAGAGTCTCACTTATCCAACATTCTGGATTATCCAATGCATTTTTGTAGTCAATATTTTCAAAACATCGTGATATTTTGGTGCTAAATTCATAAATAAAATCATAACCTAATTTGTTGTTTAATAGGCTTTTCCTTAATCCCTCCTTATTATCCAAGATATTCGCTTATCCAACGTTCTGCCGGCCCGTTTATGTTGGATAAGTGAGACTCTACTGTAATAATAAATAGAGTAAAATGATAAATGCAATAATAATAACAATAAGATCAGAGTGAGATAATAAATGTAATAATAATAATAATAATAATAATAGAGTAAAATAAATGTAATAGTAGCAACAATAATAGAGAAAAATAATAAATGTAATATCAATAATAATGGAGAAAAATAATAAATGTAATAATACCAATAATAATAGAGTAAAATAATAAATGTACAATATATTCTCGAGTATAAGTTGACCCAAATATAAGCCAACCAGGACCCTCACCCGAGTATAAGCCGAGGGGGGCTTTTCAGTCTTTAAAAAAGGGCTGAAAAACTAGGCTTATACTCGAGTATATACAGTATATATTAATGCAATAATAATAATAACAATAATATCAGAGTGAAATAATTAATCATTAATTAATCATTAATTAGTCGTTAATTAATCAGCCCCAGTGGGTTTTTAATAATTTATCCTGTTTTTATTACGGTCTTACCATTTATGTGTTTTAAATGAAGTTTTTATCTTGTATTGTTGTTTATATTGATATATTGTATTATTGTTTTATCTTTTTTATATTTTGATTGTATTGTTTGCTTATATTTTGTTCTTATGTTGTTTGGGCCACTGCCCCATGTAAGCCGCCCCGAGTCCCCGTTGGGGAGATGGTGGCGGGATATAAATAAAGTTTTATTATTATTATTATTATTATTATTATTATTATTATTATTATTATTTATAATAAATGTAATAATAATAATAATAATAATAATAATAATAATAATAATAATAATAGAGTAAAATATAAAGTATATACAGTACTTGTTAAATCAATCTGGATGGCCATCTGTTGGGAGGGCTTTGATGGTGTTTTTTCCACACGGCATTTATTCTAAATGCATCCGATATCAGTTCTAGCTCAGAAATAAGAACTTATGTATGTTCCGCTCCAATTTGGTGATGTTGTTTATATTTCTCCCATGCTCCATTAAAGTTCGGACTGAAGTCCGGAGCGGACAGGGCACCATTGGGAAGCTCCTTATCTCCTTTGGACGATCTCAAAATATAAAAAATGATAAAGACCAAACACCCCTTCGATTCCGCTCGTCCCCGATGCCGGATTGGGCTTTTTTACCGAAGTAATTAAGATTAATGCCGCTGATAATGGAGCAAGCGTTGGTAAATGTACCTTTTCCTGGCAGCGTCGGAGATATATGTATATATATGTTTCGTACCTTAGAAGATTTATCGTCCTACTTAAGTAACAGATAATTCCTTTCGCGAATGGCAGCGTTTAGAAGCCAAATGAGAGATAAATATTTCTCAAATCAATGTCGAAATAACTCAAAAGAGCCACCGGTTTGTTTTGTTTTTTTTGCAAGATACCCTTCGAAACATTCCTATTAATTGCAATTGTTTGCAGGCTGTTCCTTATGTTCCTTGCCCCTTTAATAAAAACCCATGCAATAAATTTAACACTGAGAAAAAGGACTTTTATTGGGTTTTTATGTTTGGGTTGCTGTGAGTTTTCCGGCCATGCACCAGAAGCATTCTCTCCTGACGTTTCGCCCACATCTATGGCAGGCATCCTCAGAGGTTGTGAGGTCCGTTGGAAACTAAGCAAGTGAGAATGTATTGTCGAAGGCTTTCACGGCCGGGATCACTGGGTTGTTGTGAGTCTTTTGGGCTGTATCGCCATGTTCCAGAAGCATTCTCTCCTGACGTTTCGCCCACATCTATGGCAGGCATCCTCAGAGGTTGTGAGGTCTGTTGGAAACTAAGCAAGTGAGAATGTGCTGTCGAAGGATTTCACGGCCGGGATCACTGGGTTGTTGTGAGTCTTTTGGGCTGTATCGCCATGTTCCAGAAGCATTCTCTCCTGACGTTTCACCCACACCTACGGCAGGCATCCTCAGAGGTTGGGAGGTCTGTTGGAAACTAAGCAAGTGAGAATGTGTTGTCGAAGGCTTTCATGGTCAGAATCACTGGCTTGTTGTGAGTTTTCCGGGATGTCTGGCCATGCTCCAGAAGCATTCTCTCCTGACGTTTCTCCCACATCTATGGCAGGCATCCTCAGAGGCTGTGAGGTCTGTTGGAAACTAAGCAAGTGAGAATGTATTGTCGAAGGCTTTCATGGCCAGAATCACTGGCTTGTTGTGAGTTTTCCGGGATATCTGGCCATACTCCAGAAGCATTCTCTCCTGACGTTTCGCCCACATCTATGGCAGGCATCCGCAGAGGTCGCGAGGTCTGTTGGAAACAAAGAAAGTGAGAATGTGTTGTCGAGGGCTTTCACGGCCGGGATCACTGGGTTGTTGTGAGTCTTTTGGGCTGTATCGCCATGTTCCAGAAGCATTCTCTCCTGACGTTTCACCCACATCTATGGCAGGCATCCTCAGAGGTTGTGAGGTTTGTTGGAAACTCGGCAAGTGGGGTTTATATGGAATGATGTCCAGGGTGGGAGAAAAAATTCTCTGTTGGAGGCCAGTGTGAATGTTGCCATGGGGCACCTTGATTAGCATCGAATAGCCTTACAGCTTCAAAGCCTGGCTGCTTCCCACCTGGGGAAAAATCCTTTGTTGGGAGGTGTTAGCTGGCCCCGATTGTGTGGGCAAACTTGGACCCTCCAGGTCCCTTCCAACCCTACGGTTTAGAGGCCTGATGGGCTTTCACTGGACATTCCTGCATTGCAGAAATGTGGTTGGACTGGATGGCCTTTGAAGTTTCTTCCAACTGTAGGGTTCTGTGGTTCAGAGGCTGGATGGCCATCTGTCAGGAGGGCTTTGACTGGGTATTTTGCATGGCAGAAATGGGGTTGGATTGGATGGCCTTTGGGGTCCCTTCCAACCCTATGATTCGGAGGCTGGATGGACATCTGTTGGGAGGGCTTTCACTGGACATTCCTGCATGGCAGAAATGGGGTTGGACTGGATGACCTTTGGGTTCTCTTCCTATTCTATGATTCAGAGTCTAGATGGCTATCTGTCGGGAGGGCTTTCACTGGGTATTCTTGCACGGCAGAAATTGGGTTGGACTGGATGACCTTTGGGTTCTCTTCCTATTCTGTGATTCAGAGTCTGGGTGACCATCTGCTGGGAGGGCTTTAACTGGATATTCTTGCACGGCAGAAATGTGGTTGGACTGGGTGGCCTTTGAAGTTTCTTCCAACTATAGGGTTCTGTGGTCCAGAGGCTGGATGGCCATCTGTCAGGAGGGTTTTGACTGGGTAGAAATGGGGCTGGACTGGATGGCCTTTGGGGTCCATTCAACTCTAGGAATGGTTGGAGTTGGAGTCCAAAACACCCTGAGTTTGCCCATGCCTGCCTTAGATGTTCTCCTCTATGAGAGATGAGACTCAATGAGTCCTTTCAAGCTGTGGATACAGAAGCCTGGTTGCAAAATAAATGGGTTTGCAAGGTGTTGGTTCATTCTAATGGGTGTCCGTTTCCACGGGAAGCCCCGGAGATGCCAACTTGGAACCAAGAAGCTGTTGTCCGTTGGCATCTCGGACTTCCCCGTCCCGCACGTCCCGCACCGAAAGGAGCATCGTGCTTTCCATGCGCCGGACGCCAAAGCAAACACGCATTCCTGACATAGTTGTTCCCTTCTCTCCTTGCAGCCAAGAAGTCCATCTTTCGGGGAGGGTTAAGCTGGGACCCGGCCGGAGCTGAGTGACGACGGACCGTCTCCAAGGGTGAGTCCAAACTGCGAGGATTTCTTTCTGGTTCTGGGTTCGGATACCTCTCTCGTTCCCAAATCTTTCTCCATGTCCCTGCTTGCATCCGCACTGCGGTTTAGCACCACTTTAGCTGCCATGGCTCAATGCTCTGGAATTACAAAGAGTTGTAGTTTTACAAAGTCTTCTCTGTCACCAAGTTATGAGTCCCAGGGTTCAGTAGCATTGAGCCATGGCAGTGAAGACTCAAGGCCTTGGGAAACTGCAGCTCCCAGGATTCTATAGCATTGACCCGTAGAAATTCAAGTGGTGCCAAACTGCATTCATTGCAGAGTGTAGACGCGCCCAGGAAAGGCTCAAGATATTGCAAAACTACAGCTCCCAGAATTCTATAGCATTGAGACACAGCAGTTCAAGTGGTGTCAAACTGCATTCATTGCAGAGTGTAGATGCACCCAGTGAAGGCTCAAGATATTGCAAAACTACAACTCCCAGGATTCTATAGCATTGAACCATGGCAGTTCAAGTGGTGCTGAACTGCATTCATTCCACAGTGTAGATGCACCCAGTGAAGGCTCAAGATATTGCAAAACTATAACTCCCAGGAGTCTATAGCATTGAGCCATGGTAGTTCAAGTGTTGCTGAACTACATTCATTCCACAGTGCAGATGCACCCAGAGAAGGCTCAAGACCGTGCAAAACTACAACTCCCAGGAGTCTATAGCATTGAGTCGTGGTAGTTCAAGCAGCGTCGAACTGTATTCATTTGACGGTGTAAATGCGCTCAACGAAGGCTCAAGACCTTGCAAAACTACAACTCCCAGGATTCTATAGCCTTGAGCCATAGCAATTCAAGTGTTGCCAAACTTCATTAATTGCACAAGTGTAGATGCGCCCAATGAAGGCTCAAGACCTTGCAAAACTACAGCTCCCAGAATTCTATAGCATTGAGACACAGCAGTGCAAGTGGTGTCAAACTGCATTAATTGCACAGTGTAGATGCACCCAGTGAAGGCTCAAGATATTGCAAAACTATAACTCCCAGGATTCTATAGCATTGAGCCATGACAGTTCAAGTGTTGGCAAACTTCATTCATTGCACAAGTGTAGATGTGCCCAACGAAAGCTCAACACCTTGCAAAACTACAACTCCCAGGATTCTATAGCATTATTCAAGTGGTGTCAAACTGCATTCAATGCACAGTGTAAATGCATCTAGAGAAGGCTCAACATCTTGCAAAACGACAACTCCTACGATTCTATAGCCTTGATTCTATAGTGGTACAGAACTGCATTCCTTCCACAGTGCGGATGCGCATCCAGAAGCATTGGATCCCCTGTGCTTTCTCGCGCCATTTATCTGGGTCACTGCAAATGCAACGCTTGCAAGTTATCAAGAAATGCTTCCCGAAGGCCTCCTTTGTATGCCGTTGTTTCCTCCTTGGCCAGGAGCCTTGACAAGCGCAAGCGGCAGTCCATCCATCCATCGCCGGCGCACAAGTGACGCATTGTTTCCCTGATCCTGGCGGTTTGGTTTGAGCTGCTGCCGTGTGTCAACGTGGGAGGAAGAAAAGTGACTTCGTCTCCGGCTGGAATTCCATTCCATTCCGGCGGCCAAATGCGAAACCACAGAGGAATCCCAGACTGTCAAGGCCAGGTTGGCCGGCAGCAATCCGGGATGGGGTGGAGTGGCCGACAGAGTGGGCCCATCAAAGCAGCAGGCGGGCGGTGACCTCGGGTGACCCCTTGTTGCAATATCCGAGCCCCGAACAGCCTCCTTCTGTCTGTCTGGCCAGGCCGACATCCTTCCAACTTTTGCATGTCAATACATCTCTAAAATAGGTATATACAAAAGCAAGCATTTGCTGATATAATAATACATCACAAAGGGGTTTATTTTAACTCCGTTATTTATTAGAGAGATGGTTTCACCATCTAGTAAAGGCCAAAACTAGTCTGCAATACTAATAAGATGGATGCGCTTGTTTATTTTTGCATAAAAAACTACATCTTGGCTGAGTATTTGACATAGAGTCATCCAATCCAACCCCATTTCTGCCATGCAGTTATACCCAGACAAAGCCCTCCCAACAGATGCCCATCCAGACTCTGATTTATGGAGTTGGATGGGACCCCAAAAGCTATCCAGTCCAACCCCATTTCTACCATGTAAAATACCCAATCAAAGCCATCCAGACAGATGGCCATCCAACCTCTGATTCATGGAGTTGAAAGGGACCCCAAAGGTCATCCAGTCCAACCCCATTTCTGCCAAGCAGGAATACCCAGTGAAAGCCTTCCTAGCAGATGGCCACCCAGCCTCTGAATCATTGAGTTATAATGGATGCCAAAGGCTACCCAGCCTCTGAATCATAGGGTTAGAAGGGACCCCAAAGGCCATCCAGTACAACCTCATTTCTACTTTGCAGGAATACCCAGTCAAAGCCCTCCTGACAGATGGTCACCCAGTCTCTAATCATTCTTATAAGGGATCCCAAAGGCCACCTGTAATGAAGTACACATTTTTGGCCTCTCCCTTAACCCTTTCCTACCCTTTCCTATAGCACACAGTTCACAGAGGAATTCATCAGCAACTGAACAAAAGGTTTGGGGAGAATTCACCAGATTTACAAGAGTTGTATGTGACCGACATCCAGAAAGCACTGTGAACCCAACCAACAATGGATCTGGACCAAGCTTGCTACGGATGATGGGACTTGCAGTACCTTCACTGATACTGTGACTCCCACCAAAAATAGACTGGGACCAAACTCGGCACAGAGGAGCCCCATGACCAACTGAACATACTGCAGGGGTTTCGGGGAATGGACCTTGATTTTGGGAGTTGTAGTTCACCTGTATCTACAAAGCACTGAACCCAGCTGGCGTCAGATCTGGACCAAACTTGGCACACAGACCCAACATGGCCAACTGTGCATACAGACAGGGTTTGGGTGTGACTGATCTCGGATCTGGGAGTTGTAGTTTGCCGTTATCCAGAGAGCCCTGAACCCAGCCGACGACGGATCTGGACCAAACTTGGCACACAGACCCAACATGGCCAACGATGAATACTGGCAGGGTTTGGGGGGTGACTACTCTGGGAATCTGCACCAAGGAGACAATAATGGCATCTATACATAGTATTAATGCAGTTTGGCACCACTTCAACTACCATGGCTCAATGCTATGGGATCATGGGAGTTGTAGTTTGACATGGTCTTCCGCCTTCTCTGCCAGTGCCAAATCCCAAAGCTCCATGGCATTCAACTATGGCAGTTTCCATCCCTGTCCACATTTCCAAGACCTTTCAAGCTGTCACCCCGGAGTCAAAGGGAATGGGTGGTCCCAGCAAAAGCCCGAGGTGGTTGCCATGGGGGAGAAATCCGCCCGGCGAGAGGCTTACGGCAATCAAAGGCAGCCAGGTAGAGCTTTCCCCGTGCAGTAAGCTGTGGGCGGGGAGCTCCTGTCATCTTTTTCTGCCCCCTGCCATGCGAAATATCATCTAAAGCCTGGGAATGCCTCCCTCAGCAGGTTTCCGCCAGAGGTAAATTGCTAATAATAACCTTTGAAGTGCCAGGGATTGGAGATGCATGTCAGGAAGCGTGGGGCGGGAGTCCCCTTTTTGGGAGACCTTCATTAAGGAAGCCGGGCTTTCTGTGCTTGGAATAATTTTTGGAACTACTATCTCTAAGGGTGGATCTACACTGTGGAATTCATGCAGTTTGATACCACTTTGCCACAGCTATGGCATGATAGGAGTTGTACTTTCACAAGATCCTTTGACGAAGAGTGCTGGGACCTCATCAAACTACAACTCTTAGGATCCCATCGCGTTGGGTGGTATCAAACTGCATTAATTCCACAAAAGAAGGTGGCGAGACTATATAGAAGACCTGTATAGGAAAGATAATAATATTGAGGATAGCTTTGATGGTGTGCTAAGTGAATTACCGTATATACTCGAAGATAGGCCGAGTTTTTCAGCCTTTATTTATGAGCTGAAAAAGCCTCCCCTGGCTTATAATATTGACCTTGGTCAAGGTCAAGCTGGCAGCAGAACCTGGAGACCGTTGCTTGCAATATATGATATACAGTAGAGTCTCACTTATCCAACATAAACGGGCCGGCAGAACGTTGGATAAGCGAATAGGTTGGATAATAAAGAGAGATTAAGGAGAAGCCTATTAAACATCAAATTAGGTTATGATTTTACAAATTAAGCACCATAACATCATGTTATACAACAAATTTGACAGAAAAAGTAGTTCAATACGCAGTAATGCTATGTAGTAATTACTGCATTTACGAATTTATCACCAAAATATCAGGATGTATTGAAACAATTGACTACAAAAATGCGTTGGATAATCCAGAACGTTGGATAAGCGAATGTTGGATAAGTGAGACTTGACTGTATTTATCTCTCATCTTACCCTCCATTATCAGTGTTTACTTTTCCAAAGCCTCCCTGGCTCTTAACCAGTGGTTGGATTTCTGTTTCTAATTTTCCGTAAAGCTTTAAATCATCCATGTACAGCAAGTGGGAAATTTTTGGTGAATTTCTTTCTGTTTGGTAGTCCACTCTCACTGTGACTGACTAAGCTACAGGCACACTTGCTTATACAGAACTGCAACTTTTCCTGACAGTAGGTGTTAGGAATTGTGGGAGTTAAAGTCCAAAACACCTGGAGGGCCCAAGTTTGCCCATGCCTGCCTTAGAATATGTTGAGAATCTGCGAGCTGTTAAGCCCTCTTTTGTGAGGTAGATTCGCAGGAAAATAGCAGAGTGCAGAAGTACACCTTCAAAACAGCAGGAAACTTATGTGAGGTGAGTTTAGGGAAAGCCTTTGTTCTCCAGGATGGCAAAGGATTGCAAAGTCAGCTTAAAAGTTCGAAAGTATTTATTGAGGTAAAAAGAAATCCATTGTAGATAGGAAAAGGTTTCTGGAGCTAACTAGCTAAGCTAGGTCTAAGGTAGGTAGGCAGGTAAAAATAACAAAGAGTCTAGATAGCTACATTTGGCCAGTAGAGAGGGCAAAATGTGTCCTTCTCATGAAACAAAAGGAGGAAGAAGGCTAGAAGGAAGAAGGAATGGCGACTGACCGCATGGTCTGTGCCTTTGCTTCTAGGGCCATAAAAACTCCAATCTATATGGAGGATGTGACCTCATCCCTGCAGATATCACATTGCTAAATCAACAAGTGGATGGGTGGATCTAAACAAGATAGAAGAGAGAAATAACAGTCTATTCCAACCTTCTACATAACTAGGAGACTTGTGTAGTCCAGGATGACATCTCCAACAGAATATACACTTAACATGCTTTCCAGAATGATTGCTTATCCTTTGTCACTAAATAGGGACATGCTTTAAATGAAATAAGCACATCAAAAGCACACCTTTCCCTAACAATCTCCTGCCTCTTCTCTTTTGCAGGTCTGACGCGGGATTCTGAGATGGGCCTTTGCTGTGCTTCAGATGTCCGGACTTGTCCATAGCCGGGATGGACGCAGGGGCTGCCCAAGCGGTTGAAGTCCCTCCTTGCCGCCTGAGGACAAGGCGCGACAATGTGAGGCGCGGAGACCTTTGGTGCTGACGGTCCGAGGGGAGCGGGTCCTCTGCAGGCCTGTCCCCTCGCGCCATGATGGGAGAGACTCAGCATGCCTTTGCCACGGAAGATGCCGGGCCCGGCGCCCAGGACAAAGGGGTCTCCTTTGAGCCGTTCGGCAAGAAAGAGTTGCCCGAGTTTGACACCAACGGGTCCGGATCCGCCAAGGAGAAAGAGCCGCACACTCAAAGGGAAGCAGTGATCCGGCCCCAGCAAACGGGCAAAATAGACTTCAAGTCTCTCCAGAACCGGCCCCGTTTCCCCAGCGAGGGTCCGTGGGGCGCGGTGAAAGGAAGCCCCCAGTCGCCCACCGGGAAGAGCCGAGGGAAGGAGAAGAACAGGCGGTCCGGCAAAGGCGAGCGCGGCCACCAGCAGCTTTACCGGCTGACCATCAGCAGCGCCAGGCCCAACCCCACCATCGGCATTGCCTACCCGCAGCAGAAGGTCACTCCACCCAAGAAGGTCGAGGCGGTGGGCCGCGGAGGACACCTTTTGGGGAGCTACCGCTTCCACGTCCCCGGCCTCCCCGAAAGAGACGGGGAGCGCCAACAAGAAGAGCTCGGTTTTGCCCGGGGCTTCGCCGACGGCCCTTCAAGCCATATCTCCAGCAACTATACCTCACCCGCCAAGGTCCAGGCTCCGGTTGGTGCTCCTCATGACAACCAACGGCATTATTTGGAGTTCCAGGGCAATGGGAACGGCACGTGGTCGTCGGCAGAGAAAGGCCTCTCCGGTGCTAGCAGCGGGGTCTTCCCTGAGGGCGGGAAAGCGGGCGCCCACGGCCTGGGACCCTTGTCCTTCCAATACCCTTTCCAGACTTTGCACAGCTCGGCCGCCGACCCTTTCCCAGGGTCTCAGGACTATGTCGACGTTTCCGTGGTTTCGCATGGTGCTTATGCCTTCCATCCTTCCTCCCGGGACTGGAAAGAGGAGGCTCTGGGCAACGGGGACGGAGGGGCCTATGGCGTCTCCGCGGCCCCGCTGCCTCAGTTTCTCCCTCCGCAGACTCACGGGCCTTTGCCCGGCTACAAAGGGAGGCACGGACATTCCACTGACCACAACGGTGCTATCTCTCCCCCTGGTGCTATCGACCCCAACCCAAGCACTTTCCCAGAAAGCCCAGCCGTCTTCCCGCCCAGTTTACACGTCTCGAGTTTGCCAAAGCCCCTTGGGACGCGGCAGCCCTTGTCGAAAGACAGCGTAGCTAGTCCAAGGATACTGGATCCAGGGAGCGCTCTGAGAAGGAACACGCCACACGTCTCTCCGACCCAAGTGCACTTTCAGAACAAGGCCTACGCCGACCCAAACGCCAACGCCGTCGGATCACTGCCTTTTGATAAGAGCCTCCCTTCAGCTCTCCAGGCCCACCCCAGGCTCCTGCAGCCGTGGGAAGGGGTCAAAAAGACTTATTCCTCCGTGGAGCCGAGTTCGGCTGTATACCTGAGCTCTGCAGGTAGCACTCTCGGCTTCGGTTGCCACGAGCCAAGGCTCAAGAAAACCTGGCAGCATCTCCACCTCACCTCTGCGACGCCCAGTCAGAACCGAATCGAGCTGGCAAGGAAGCTGCCTTTCCCGACTTTGGAGTGGGATGCGAAGGGGCAGAAGAGCCCCATGGATTATGCCACCAAAGCTTTGCAGAGCGGGGAAGGGGCTGTCATACAAAGGCATGACCTGCTTCCACAGCCGTGCAACTCCGCCAACACGTTCTGCTTCGACGGGGCCAAGGACAACGAGTCTCCAGCCACGTATGTCTCCCGGAATCCCAAGTCTGTTTTCTTCGGCGTCGGCCAAGGGGTGCCATCATCGGCATCCTCTCGGTTGTCTTCCATCCCGGGCTTGGTGTTGCCCCAAGCGTCCCCAAGCGAGTCTCCACTCCCGTCGCCTGCACCCAACGCCACCAGCGGTAGCAGCACGTGCTCCTCGCTCTCACCGGCGTCCAGCAGCCCAAACAGCTTCGAGGAGGGCTTCACGCTGAACCCACCCTCCTTCTTCCACCATCAGGAGGGCAACAAACCCTTCCAAGCCTTGGAGACGCCCAGCTGTGGCGCCTTCCCGTTCTCCGGCACAGAGGCCTCCAAGGATGAGCTTCTTTACAAAAGTATCTCTTCGGAGGGACATTTCCCCAAGCCCAATCTTGGATGCGTGGAGGCCTTTGAGGCCGAGCCGCCTCCGCCGCCGTATTCCTCCTCGCATCACCTCCTGGCCAGCTCTTTGAGCAGCGCCAGCCTCGACCAGCTGGACGTCTTCCTGACCTGCAAGCAGTGCGACCAAAACTTCAGCAACCTCTCCTCCTTCTTGGAGCACCGGCAGTTCTGCAGCTCGCACGCCGGCCTCCACCAGAATCAAGCCAAAGACCCTTCCCGGGGGGCGGAACCCAGGAAGCAACACCACGGACCCCCGGAGACCGCCAAGCACACCCAAGGCCTGCTCCTGCCTCTGGATCCTCATTCCCAACTGCTCGCCTTGAACAAAGGAGACGATTTCCTGGTGGATGGAGAGCAATGCATCGTCAAAGGCGATGCTAAGGATGACCCTCTCAAAGGCAATGCTCTCAACGGTATAGCCGCCAACCCCTTGCCGCTGAGTGCCTCCGACCTGGAGCTCGACGATGCCAAGCTGGACAGTTTGATCACCGAGGCATTGAACGGGCTGGGATACCAGTCGGATAATCCCGAGATTGACAGCAGCTTCATCGACGTCTTTGCGGATGAAGAACTAGCACCTTCCAAGACCAAGGAGGGCTTCTCTTTGGGGCAGAAAGCAAAGCAAGTGGAGGAGAATGGGAAAAGCTTGAGCTGCTACGAGGAACGTCCTGTTGGAGACCCACCAAAGGGTAGGACTTTAGGGCATCAAGAACGAAGCGAGGTCTGGCTTCCGGTTCATGGAAGGGAAAGTCCTGAGTTGGCCTCCGTGAGGTTCATGGACAACGCGGAAGACGTTGATGCCCAGTCGAAGATAAGAAGGAAGAACAGCAGCCATCCCTTCGTGCCCGTGAAGCCATCCAAGGCCCGAGGATCTTCTCCCACTTCCGTCGCAAAGGAGCCCAAGAAGCAGAAGCTACGGAGCAACACCTGGAGCAAAGAGCTCATCCATAAGATCGTGGAGCAGAAGAACAAGCTCCACAAACTGCACACCAAGAGCAGCAAAGTGGCTCCGCTCTCCTGCGCCCTTGACCGCTCACTCCCGGAAGCCAAAGACAGCAAGTTTGTGGAGTACGAATACATCTCGGAGTCGGACGAGGAAAGAGTGGAGCACGCCAAGCGGCACTGCAGGAGGAAGCTGGGCTCCAGGATGAAGGGCCGGCTGAGAAGCGGCTTCGGCCGGAAGCGGCAAGGGAGAGGAGGACGGGAGAAGGAGAAGGAACCTGCGTGGAGATGCGGACTGAGAAGAGACCGGGGAGAAGAGCCAGGACGGGCAGAGGATGGCATGGACAGAGCCAGGAGGAGGAGCAGCCGGACCTCCTCAAGCAGCTGCCAGGCTACCAGTTTGACCAGCTTGACCAGTGAAACCAGCGACAGCACCCAAAGCACAGAGAAGGCAGATTCAGACACAGAAAACGAACTGCAAAAGAGGGTCCTGCAGAATTCGAAGCAGAGAGAACCGTCGGATGTTGCTGAGAAAGAAGCCGTAGGAAGAAGCCGCAGGATGTCCATTGACTTGTCCGGAGACTTAGACAGTGTTGACTCTGCTAAGCTTCAGCTGGGAGACGTCAATGCATATCAAAGGGACATTTCAGACCTGCTCCCGATTCCTTCCAGCAAAGCTATCCATGGCAAGGGCTCAGCGATGCTTTTTGGTCCCGAAGCTGCAGAGCAATGCGTCAAGAGCGCCGGCCACGACAGTGACGAGCCGATGCGGAAAGACGGAGAGCAATGCCGGCTGCAAGGAGCTCCTCGCTGCCCTCCGTTTATGGCCTATAATGGAGAGGCGTTGAAATATCACACAGAAGAATTCCTTAACCCATCCTCCGTTGGTACCCAAAGCCTCCCCAATGACGAAAATGCCAGCTATGAGCATGTTGACACAAAGTGTTTGAAGAAACAGGAGTTCATTGCTTCCATCGGTTCTTTCAATAGCAATTCCTGTGATGCCGCGACTATTGGAAAAGGAGGGCCTAAGATGCTTGTCGACATGGCTGAAACATTATATGGCTGCAAAGAACTGCCCGATAGCTATGAATCTTCAGGCCTTTTCCCGCAACCTCCTGCCGCTGAATCGTCTCAGAACAGCAATGCATATTTCTGCCACGGAGATATTGCGTTCAAGCCGAAACACCACGAGATCCTGCCTTATGAAGCAGACAACGACGAAGGAAAGATGTCTTCTCCTCTTAGCTTTGACTCTTCTTCGGTGTTTGTTGCCGAGTTCGACACCACCTTATACGACGGCAAGGACAGTTACATCCCCTTTGAATGTGCCGGCCACCCTCTTGGCAAAATCGACCAGCACTACCCCTCCTTCCTGCATGAAAAGGACTGGAGTCTGATGGAGGACATCTCCCCCGTTTTGCCTGAAGAAATCTCCCCGTTCCATGGCCTCTCCGTCGAAAAGCCCATCACAAAAAGATACCTCGGTGAGCTCCACCAAACACCTTTGCCCGAAAGGATGACGGATTACAACGTTGTGCCGTTCATGAGCAGCATCTCGGACGACGAGCTGGAGATCAAGAGGTTGGTTACAGAGCTGGAAAGTCAGCTTCAAACAAGTAAACTTCAAATGGAGGAGGCGTCTGGAGAAGGACCTGACGTTTCCAAAGACCACCCTGGTGCCGAACAGAGCGACGGCCGGTTTTTGCCCCTGACGCTGGACCAGGAGAGCGACGACAAGGGATTGTTCCTCATGGAGGATGAGTTTGGCACTGGGAACCTTGTTGCTGCAAAAAGCTGTGGCTGTGAAACCCCTGAAAGTGGGAAAACATTACTTTCCTCTTTAGATAGTAAATATGGAAGCCACGAAAACCCATGGGATCGCCCAGTGCCGTTCAGTCCTTTGCACTTGGCACCGTCTGCTCCGGAGCTGATTTTGGTGGAGCCTTTGAGCTCCAAAGAGGAGCGAGATAAAATCCATGAAGATCTAAAGGATGGTAGTGACATCTGTGTGGGAAATGGCTTTCAGGATCTAACAGATACATCTGGCCAAATCATGCCGGATTCATCTCTCCACGGCATCAGCATGGAGGTCCCAAGCTACACAAGTCACTTGGTGCAAAACCCCGACACGCTGTTCCCGAAAACTCTGGTGACTTTGCCACCAAGGATGGAGACTTTCCCAGAGGAAACATTCAACAGTGCTGCCAAGTTGGAATCATACCAGGTTCCGAGTTCAAAATCAGAGTTAGAGGTCACTAATGGTCAAGAGACTGACAGTGACTTGTCTTCCAGTGTCCAAAGCGTTGAAGAACGAGATGAAATTCCCAAATCCAACTCACCCAAAACACGGGACATCACAGCCTGCTTCCAAAAGAGTCAGGATGATTCTGTGCTTCCAAAAGAAGCCATGGAGAGTGAAAACCAAAGCATTTGCCAGTCTCTAACTGTTCCCAGCAAAGTCAATGATGAGGAAAGCTCACCTTCTGAAGCATTGGCTCATTCCAAGGAGATGAATAAGATGAGAGACGAATATGAGCCAGCTCTGCAAGAAAAAGCAGACAATCCATTGGAGCAGCTGCAGTTGTTCGTGGCCCGGACGGTCAAAAACAACGAGGAAGACCTCCTCGCGCCCTGTTTCTCCATCCTCCATCCAAACACCCACTTACTTCCAAGTACCTACATCCAAGCTACACAGAAAGAGGAATTGCAAGACAACGTGCAAAGTGAAGACATCACCGGAAGCCCAATGGTAGAGAAAAGGAAGAGGTCGCTGGGAGAGGAAGCAGAGAGTGTCGCCAAGGAATCAGATCCACCTGAATTTGTTTTGGAACAAGGCAAAATAATGGAACATGTATCCTATGCAACCATGAAAGCGGTGACACAAAGCCCTGGGTGTGATTTTGCAGAGAGAGAGCGGCAGCAGAAGGAGCGGCGCTTCGAAGACGAGCATCCAGAGGAAGGTGACATTGATACCTGCGCAGGTGGTGTTTCCCCAGAACACAATAACCTCTCGCCGCTTGGCAACCAAAGGGACGAAGGAGCACAAGAGGGTCAGGTTACCGGAGAGATGGAGGAAGATTTGGAAAAGGCAGCCTTGGCATTTAGGAGCCACGAAATCCCTGGATCTTTGGAGAATGAAACAACAGGTTCTGCTTTGGTGGCTGTGCTCACTGTGTGCAACGCTTCTTGGGACAAAGTCTGCAGCGAGGGTCAAGGGAAAGCCTTCCAGGTGGAAAGCGATGGAGAGGAGACTCCAGAAGGACAGCTGTCAAGTGAAGTTCCTGAGCTTGAGGACACTTGTCTCCAACACGGGACCGGATTCTGCTCAGTTTCAGCAAAAGACCATGGTGTGAAGAAGAAGAATGCCAACCCCCATGGAAATACATGCTTGGATTGTTTCTCCTCCACTGCTGGCATTATCGATCCAAAGGACTTGCAGAGAAATAATATGGGAAGCATGGCATCCAATGTCTTTGAAAGGCTACCATCTGAAGAAGTTCACAGCAAGATTCCTCCAGGCAATGCCGAGAAAAGTCTTGCTGGGGATCCTATGCAGCAAAATGGAGAGTCAACATTCACTGCAGAGCATTATGGGGCCACTTCACCCCAGGCATTGCAGCCATGCCATACGAAAGACAAGACCTTGGACTCGGTTGGATCCCAGAAGGGCACCACCATGCCTTCGGTTTCATCTCCAAGCTCCATTGATGTGGCTTCCCTCATAGAAACCGAAAGAGCCATGGAACTACACATGGATGAGTACAAGTCAAACAACGTGCTGCCTTTGGAATATAAGGATCTTCCTTGTTCAGAAGAAGTACCAAAGAGCCGAAAAGATAGCGAGATGTGCTGTTTGAGGGAGGCTTCATCCCAACAAGTCATTGCGTTTGGTCAGTCTCCATCCAAGGTTGATTCTGCTCTACCTGTGGACTCAAGGACTAAGGAAAATATATTGAAACCCCAGGAGAAAACCTATATACAGGCAGATCAAACTCAGCCAGAGGTCAACAAGGTTGATATCCAAGAGATGCCAATAGTCCACCGTCCAGAAGCAACTAACAAAAATGAGAGTCATTTCAATGATGGCCAGATTTTAGAGATAGAAGAGAATGGATCACAGAATGGAGGTCATGGTCTGGAGAAGGAAGACTGTAAACAAACTGGGGATGGAGAAGATCCTTCTGGTTTTGTGGAGCAAGAAAAACACAAGGGAGGAAGGCTAGGAGATCCTTCTAAGACTGGGACGGAGACAACAAAGAAGAGAAAAGGCTCACCGGCCACCTGCGATATTTGTTCCGTCTCTTTTAGGTCCAAGACCGGCTTGATGAGACACAAAGCTGTGAAGCACCTGAGCACAACGGAGGATGCCTTGTTGCCAGCATGTGTTCCTCTGGAAAAAGAATTAAAAGTGAGCAAGAAAAACAGAAAGCTCCCCATGAGAGAGAAAGCACGCAACTCGCCCACTGGTCTTCCCTTCCCAAAGTCCTACAAGAATCAAAGAGGGAAACCCAAGAGAGAGACCCAAGGAGATGTTGGTCGCAAAGGGCTCGGTGATCTCAATGGGGTTTCATCAGACTCGGCTTGTGAACTCCAAAGTCCCAGTAAAGAAAGAGAAGGTGAACTGGTGCCCAGAAGAGAAGCAAATGCAGGAGAAGAAGAAAGAGAAGCAAGAACTGACAAGCTGGAGAGTTTATCTGGGAAGAAAGTAAAGGGAAAGGCAAGAAAAGTCAAAGCAAAAGGAGTTTCAAACCAAAAGATATTTACTCCAAACTCCCAACTGGAGATAGATATCCCAGCACTTGGATCTGATGTGGTTTCTACCACAACTGATGTTATTTTGACCGTTTCCACCATCAAGAAAGACCTGGAAGACAGCCCCATCTCCACAGAGCAGTCCACTTCCCTGCCTTGTCCTTCAAGAGTCAAGGAATTGGAAGCTGTCGATGAAAGGTCATCTTCTGCCAAAGAAACAACAGAGGAGAAGCTACTTCAAGATGTAGAGAACACTAAAGAACAGGTAGAAGATCCAGATGGGAAAGAGTGCTTGGAGAAGGATTCCTCCAAGGAATCTGAGCAAGAGTCCAGCCCTTGTGAAGGCACAAGTGGGAAAGAACTTGAGATGAAGGAGAACCTTCTGGAGCAGATGATGGACAGGAATCCAAACAGTCCTTTGGGATGTGCACTCACGGGACCACAACAGCCCTGTCAGGTTGGAGCAACTGAGAAGGACTTCCCCAAAGATGCATCCAGTGATGGTGCTCCTTGTTTGGAGGATCCTCAGCCTTGGAGATCAGAAGAGTTCCCACCAAAGGACGAGTCTCAGGACAGGAGCATTGTGGGGCCAGACCTGTTTGATGACGACTTCACGTTTTCGCAGCTTTTCCCCAGACATGACCAGTTTGCTCGCAGAAAGTGCCGACGGGTGTACGGAAAGAGGATCAAGAAACCCAAACCCGTTGCAGAAGTGGCCACCAGGCCAGAAGGGACGGCGGACCTCTTTTCCACCCGGATGGCTTCGGATCTTGGAGAAACCAGTTCTTTCTGTGTCACCAGGGAGGATCCGTGCGAGTATGACACCATCTACATCGATGACGCCTTGATGCTCAACATGTGTCATGGGAGCAAACCAATGCTGGGCGATGTCATGTCTGGATCAACCAAAAGAATGACTGGACTAAGAGATGAAGTTGCAGAGCTGGAGAATGGTGGGATGCTAAGCCTTCTGTGTCAGAAGAGCCCAACAAGTGATCTTCCAAGCTTGGCGAGCTGGACCAGTCTGGAGAAGAAGGGAGATGACGTTCCTGCTGATGAAGCGTCACTCAACCCATCCATGGAGCTCACGGATGGGCACCTAACTGTTGGAGACAGTCCAGAACCTCCCGATCTTGAGGAGGAACCCTATGAAACCAGAATCAATGACAACCCATGCTCCCCTGCATTGCACACCATCGATATGGAGACACCGAACACGAGGGAGGTGTGCTTCTACAGCGCTGGAGAAGATCATCTCAGTTGCACAGACAACGAAAGCACCTTAGGGTTCAAGCCGGCATCCGTCTTGCAAGGCAGGCCCAGCAAAAATAAGCTAGAAGAAGGCAAGCCGGGGAAAAATCGCAGCGACTTGAACCTCAAGACGAAAGACAAGCAGTACAAGTGCAAGGTCTGCTTCCAGTGGTTCCTGACCTTAGGAGAGCTGGACTTCCACAAGCTCAGCCACAACCCTTCCCCGCCGCCGACCTGCTACATGTGCGTCCAGAGGAAGTTCAGCTCCAGGGAGCAGCTGAGGGACCACTTGAAGGAGAAGCATGCCAAGAACAAGGCCGGCCTCTGGGCCTGTGGCATGTGCCTGAAGGAGATCTCCGACGTCTGGATGTACAACGAGCATCTCCGAGAGCACGCCACCCAGTTTGCCCGGAAGGGCCAAGCTCAGAAGTCCGTCTTGGGGTTGCCCGACTGCTTTGGAGAAGAGGACCCTGCCGTCGCCCAGTTCTTGAACTCCATCATGTGCCGGAAGCCCAGCAAGGCCTCCAAGAACCCAGAAGTCCAGACTTGCAAGGAGAGGAAAGTCCCCAAGGAGCCCCTGGGCCAAGAAGCAGCAACGGTCAACAAGGAGTCATTGGAGATCCCGTGCAGAACGAAGCCACCGGTTGCCTCCCCCAAAGCGCCCCCGGCCCCTTCTCCCGACCCTGCCCCTAAAGTGGAGACGGCTCAGAAGCTGGCCCCCATGCACCCCGAGTGCAAGGACCCTTCTCGGGACTGCCATCACTGCGGGAAGCAGTTCCCCAAGCCCTTCAAGCTCCAGCGTCACCTGGTGGTGCACAGCTTGCAGAAGATCTACCTGTGCCACAAGTGCCCCATGTTCTACCAGGAGACCAAAGAGCTCCGGAGCCACCTCAGCCAGGAGCACGGGGCGGCCGAGGAGGCGGACATCAAGCACACCACGCTCTACGCCTGCGAGCTCTGCGCCGACGTCATGCACGTCATCAAGAAGTCCTTCATCTGCAGCACCTGCAACTACACCTTTTCCAAGAAGGAGCAGTACGACCGGCACATGGAGAAGCACCTGGTTGGAAGCAGCAGGACCTTCCGGTTCCGAGGAGTGATGCGCCCGGGGGCCTCGGCCAAGGAGGGGGACAAGGCGGCGAAGGAGGAGAAGGAGGCCCCCAAGGAAGAGGTCCCACTGGCCAAAAAGAAGAGGGTGGGCCACCAGAACAGCTCGCTTGCACCAGGCACCCAAGATCTCCAACTAGAAGGTGAACCTCTGCTGCCTCTTGGACCTCTTAGTAGGCATCACTCCTCAACGATGTCCCAACCATCTCTTAGTAGGCATCACTCCTCAACAGCGTCCCAACCACCTCTTAGTAGGCATCACTCCTCAACAACGTCTCAACCATCTCTTAGTAGGCATCACTCCTCAACAGTGTCTCAACCACCTCTTAGTAGGCACCACTCCTCAACAATGTCCCAACCACCTCTTAGTAGGCATCACTCCTCAACAGCATCTCCACCGGAGACACCAATGAACACAGAAGGCCTCTTGGACAATTTTTCCAACCTCTTAACTGAAACGAAGACGTTCCTATTTGACAGCCTGCCTTCTGATGCTTCTCTTGTGCCTCAGGATGAGCTAAGCCACCCAGAAGGGCTTGGACATGTCTCCTCGCTTTCTGAAGGACATCAGTCCAAGAGAGACACCGTCACGGATTATCTCTCTCCTTCCTTTGAGTCTTCCAATGCGGTTCGTCTTGATCTCACCAGCTCGTCCCAAAAGACGGCACAAAAGCAATCCCATCTCCCCGAAAAGCGCAGCAAGGAGACAGTAGAAAAAGCCGCGTTTAATGCAGAAGATGCCACGGGGACTTGGGAGAACTTGCGTGGAGAAGGCAAAACAGGGGCGACAGGATGTTCTCCGGATTTAGAGAGCAAGAAGGAGCCTAAAACGAGGTGTCACATCAGTGAGGCACAACCTGAGGAAAGTGTCGTCAAGCCACATTTACCTGAAGCGTTACCTCTGAAGGACAAGACGGCGTCACCTGTCCAGAACCAGAGTCCTTCAAAGAAGTTTCCTCTTGGTGAGAATCCATCTGGTCTGCAGTGTCTCCTGGATGAGGAAGATGAGGGTCAGAAACAAATATGTTCCAAAGACAAAGCTACAAGAGATACGTCTGCTGTGCAGAATTGTCCCGGCGTTGGCACCAAAGAGGCCGGGAACAAGCTGGGCAAGCTCGGCCACTCCGACTCGGGCAAGTGTCTGGCGAAACCTCACCCCAAGAAGCGGAAAGAGCACAAGGCCGCGCACAAGTCCGGCTCCCGGGAGAACATCGAAGGCGACGGCGGGAAGAAGAAGAAAGTGCGGACGCAGGACAACACCGGCGGGGACGGAGACCTCAAACGGCCCGAGTGGCCGAGCGGCGAGGGCTTGGCCTTGACCTCCCGGCGGGGCGATGCCCATTGCAACAAACTCTCTCCCAAGGTGAAGGTGTCCGTGGTGGGCGGCGGGCAGCTCAAGAAGGCGGTGCTGGAGCCCTGCTTCCCGAAGAAGGCCAACGCGGACGTGAAGCGGAAGAAGGACATACTGGTTGGCAAGGCCTTGCACCCGCTTTTGGGCAAAAGTGACCCCTCGGGCCACGGTTTCCACCACCACCGGCAGAGAGCTCTCCAAGGTGCTAAGCTGTCTGACTCTCACAATTACCGGACGGCGGAATCCCAGAACAATCTCCTAAGCCAACTGTTTGGGCAGAAATTAACTAGCTTTAAAATCCCTTTGAGAAGAGATCCTTCTGAGTAATTTATGAAAGTGACTTAACGGTGATCCTTTCGCTGCTTTCATGGGGTTTCGGCGAGAGAGCGTCCGCCAATTTATCAAAGCCTTAACATTCGTTTTGTCTAGCTTTAAAAAAAAAAAATACGGACTTGCACTGCCGCCTCTGAAATAATTTTTCCCTTTTTAAATTTTTTTTTTTTTTGCTTTTGTGTCGTACTAATCTACTTTAATTCACCTGATTTATCATGCAAATGCGGGAACTTTGATGTTGCGGATGATTTCCGTGAACTCAAAGCTGTAATCGCTTTGGGCAGAGCGACGGCGTCAAGAGGGAAGGCTTTCAAGGGAGAAGTGCTGAGGTTAGATGGAGACGCGCGCACGCAAATCCCGGCTCGCCCGTCTTCTCCTTTTATTTTAATTTTAATTTTTTTTTTTGCAAAACTGCGTCTCTGTTATCTTTGTACAAAGTACTTGAAGAGATCAGTTTCATTCCAGAGACGTCTTATTCATAAGGTGCAGCACACTGTAGAAAGCATTTATCCTTCCCCTTTAATTTCCCCTCTTTTTTTTTTTTTGAAGATTTTGCACAAATAATCCCGAAAGACGTGGTACCATTTGAGGCCAAAGAATTAAATTAAAAGAGCAAGTCACGTATTTTGACCCCCGCCCTTGTACGGAAAGCGATCGCCTTTTATTATTTAGACCACTGTTAGAGAGGGATGTTGATGTTTATTTTATATACAGAGAGAGATCTATGGGCCCCTTTTCCTCTGACTCGGCTCAACTGCACCTTGAAGATTAACAACGTTGCTTCTTCTTCTTCTTCTTCTTCTTCTTGTTTCGATTGTTCGTGTCTTTGTATTTCCCATTGAGAAAACTGTGCCAACTCCACCACCCCTCCAGACAGTACTGTGTCCCCAAGAGATGTAATATATTGTTTTTCCAAACCGACAGCAAACCCAAAAAACCCTACGACTCTTACTGTGTTGTCGAAGGCATTCATGGCCGGAATCACTGGGCGGCTGAGAGTTTTCCGGGCTGTCTGGAAGCATTCCCTCCTGATGTTTTGCCCACATCTATGGCAGGCATCCACAGAGGTTTGTTGAGGTCTAGCGACACCACAGAGGGCCACTTCACCTCTCAACAGCCAGTCCAGTGACATCACTGGGGCCACTTCACCTCTGTACAGCCAATCTTTCGCCTAGCAACAGCCAACCCAATGACACCACAGAGGGCCACTTCACCTCTCTACAGCCAATCCTCCACCTACCAACATCCAACTCAATGACATCACAGGGGGTCACTTCACCTCTCTACAGGGGCCACTTAACCTAGCAACAGCCAACTAGTGACTCAACAGAGGATCACTACACCTAGCAACAGCCAACCCAGTGACATTACAGAGGGCCACTTCACCTCTCAACAGCCAATCCTTCACCTAGCAACGGCCAACCCAGTGACACCACAGAGGGCCACTTCACCTAGCAACAGCCAACCCAGTGAAATCACAGAGGGCCACTTCACCTTTCAACAACCAATCCTTCACGTAGCAACAGCCAACCCAATGACATCAGAGAGGGCCACTTCACCTCTCAACAGCCACTCCCTTCACCTAGCAACGGCCAACCCAGTGATACCACAGAGGACCACTTCACCTGGCAATAGCCAACCCAGTGACACCACAGAGGGCCACTTCACCTGGCAATAGCCAACCCAGTGACGCCACAGAGGGCCACTTCACCTCTCTACAGCCAATCCTTCACCTAGCAACGGCCAACCCATTGACACCACAGAGGGCCACTTCACTTTTCAACAACCAATCCTTCACGTAGCAACAGCCAACCCAATGACATCAGAGAAGGCCACTTCACCTCTCAACAGCCACTCCTTCACCTAGCAACGGCCAACCCAGTGATACCACAGAGGACCACTTCACCTGGCAATAGCCAACCCAGTGACACCACAGAGGACCACTTCACCTGGCAATAGCCAACCCAGTGACACCACAGAGGGCCACTTCACCTCTCAACAGCCAATCCTTCATCTAGCTATAGCCAACCCAGTGACACCACAGAGGGCCACTTCACCTGGCAATAGCCAACCCAGTGACGCCACAGAGGGCCACTTCACCTCTCAACAGCCAATCCACCTAGCAACAGCCAAAGCAGTAACGTCATAGAGGGCCACTTCACCCCACAACCAATAGCAGCCAATCTAGTAACATCATAAAGGGCCTCCTCACCTCTCAACCCCCAATCCTTCACCTAGCAACAGCCAACCCAGTGACATCACAAGGGGCCACTTCACCTAGCAACAGCCTAGTTTCAAACCCCACTTGCCTCATTTCCAACAGACCTCAACAAACCTCTGAGGGTGCCTGCCATAGATGTGGGAGAAACGTCAGGAGGGAATGCTTCCGGAACACGGGCGGACAAGCCGGAGAACTCACAGCCGCCCATCCTCTTACTGTATTTGAAGTAGACTTGGTACGGGCTTTTTAACCCTCCCGCAGTTAACTGGTGCTATTTTTATTTTCGTAAATGTGAAATGGGAACACGCGTGCGCTCACAACACACAAAGGGGAGACCGAACGAGTGAATATTTTGCGCGGAGAGAAAAAAACAAAAACACAACCTAGCGGGGTTTTCTTCTCTCTTTTCGTTTTTTGAGGTCTTGGCCAGAGGTGACATCTGGAATCTCAGGTGCAAAAGCAAAACAAAACAAAACGCAAGGAAGATTCGGAGGCAGGATCGGCCGTGGTTTTCCAAAGCCCCGGGAAGAATGGAAGGAAGGAAGGAAGGAAGGAAGGAAGGAAGGAAGGAAGGAAGGAAGGAAGGAAGGAAGGAAGGAGGAGGACAATGCACTGAAGGGGAGGCAGGGGCATGCGCTGAGTTTGTTTGTGTCGTGCGTGTGTCTGGAAAAACAATGTGTGTTTTGTTTGTTCAGATTTTTTTTATGATTAAAAAAAGGAATTAAATGGCTTTATCATTCTAAAGACGGGCCTTGACCGTTCCTTGTGCATCTCTCTAGTAAGCCTGCTTTCACTCCTTCTTTCTTTCTCTTTCTCTTCCTTCCTTCCTTCTCTCCTTTTCCTTTCTTACCCTCCTTTTTCTCTTTCTTTCTCTCCCACCCTCCTCCTCATACACTTTTCTTTCTCGTCGACTTTTCAAAGAGGGCCACTTCACCTAGCAACAGCCAATCTTTCACCTAGCAATATTCAACCCAGTGACATCACAAGGGGCCACTTCACCTCTCAACACGCAAACCTTCACCTAGCAACAGAAAATCATTTACCTTGCAGCAGCCAACCCAGGGACATCGCAGAGGGCCACTTCACCTCCCAACAGCCATTCCTTCACCTAGCAACAGCCAAACCAGTGACATCACAGAGGGCTACTTCACCTCACAACAAGCAATAACAGCCAGTCTAGTGACATCACAAAGGGCCACCTCACCTCACAACACAGCCCACCCAGTGACACCACAGAGGGCCACTTCACCTAGCAAACAGCCAATATAGAGGCATCACAGAGGGCCACTTTACCTCTCAACAGACAATCCTTCACCCAGCAACAGCCAACCCAGTGACAGTACAGAAAGCTACTTCACCTAGCAACAGTCAATCATTCACCTGGCAACAGCCAAACCAGTGGTATTACAGAGGGCCACTTCACCTCTCAACAGCAAACTTTCATCTAGCAACAAAAAATCATTTACCTTGCAACAGCCAACCCATCGACATCACAGAGGGCCACTTCACCTCTCAACACCCAATTCTTCACCTAGCAACAGCCCACCCAGTGACACCACAGAGGGCCACTTCACCTAGCAACAGCCAATATAGAGGCATCACAGAGGGCCACTTCACCTCTCAACAAACAATCCTTCACCTAGTAACAGCCCACCCAGTGACACCACAGAGGGCCACTTCACCTAGCAACAGCCCACCCAGTGACACCACAGAGGGCCACTTCACCTAGCAACAGCCAATACAGAGGCATCACAGAGGGCCACTTCACCTCTCAACAGACAATCCTTCACCTAGTAACAGCCAACTCAGTGACAGTACAGAAGGCTACTTCACCCCTCAACACCCAATCCTTCGCCAAGCAACAAGGGCCACTTCACCTCTCAACAGCCTTTGTGGTACAGACAGACAAACTAACATAGATACGTATGTTGACGTGTATATAGAGAGATGTAAGTGCATCCAGTGGGTTCCGCAATGGGACACCCCGTCCTCGGTTCACTCAGCCCGTGGTCAGTGGCCTTTTCTCCTCGGCGTGACCTCCTCCGTCCGGCCGGTGCCTGCGATCCTGCGACGGGGAGGCCTCCGCCGAGCGACGGGTATATTATATTCTTTAATTACTGTTGCAATCATAACACTTAAAACACTGTCAACCAGAGATAGCTCATAACCGCGGGCGAGAATCCTGCCACTTGGGGCTTGTAACTCAAACTGCAGGATTAATTTGATTAATTGATAGAATTATTTTCCCAACCACTCTTTTGTTTATGGCGGCTTAAAATGCTCCGAGCCCGCACCCGCGCAGAGTGTTGCGGAGGCGAGATAACGCCGGCTGAAAATAATTAGTATAGCTTAATTTAGGGAGGGGGAAGGAAGAAACACAAGCTGCGGGGAAGAACCAGCCGGATTTTCCCCCCTTATTTTTTTTGTTTTACAGCTGCTATATTTTTTGCAAGCGGCCGGAAATATTATTATGGGTTTGGGAATGGGATGTCGGCGCAATGCTATGCGGCTGATGTACGGCTTTGCGGGTGCAAATACACAACGAGAGGAGAATTGCACATTTCTGAACGTACTGGGGGGGTGCATCTACACTGCGGACTTAACACAGTTTAGGAACACTTGGAATGCCATGGATCCATCCATACTATGGATTCGTGGGAGTTGTAGTTTGACAAGCCTTCTTTGTCCAAGAGTGCTGGTGCCTCACCAAACTACAACTACAGTAGAGTCTCACTCATCCAACATAAACGGGCCGGCTGAACGTTGGATAAGTGAATATGTTGGATAATAAGGAGGGATTAAGAAAAAGCCTATTAAACATCAAATTAGGTTATGAGTTTACAAATGAAGCACCAAAACATCATGTTATACAACAAATTTGACAGAAAAAGTAGTTCATTAAAAATTAATGCTATGTTGTAATTTCTGTATTTATGGATTTAGCACCAAAATATCATGATGTATTGAAAACATTGACTATAAAAATGAATTGGATAACCCAGAACGTTGGATAAGTGAGTGTTGGATAAGTGAGACTCTACTGTATTTACGAATTTAACACCAAAATATCACAATGTATTGAAAACATTGACTACAAAAATGGCTTGGATAATCCAGAAGCTTGGATAAGCGAAGCTTGGATAAGTGAGACTCTACTGTAATTATTATTTAATTTATTATTATTAATACATTTATTATTTCACTCTGATATTATTATTATTATTACATTTATTATTTTACTCTATTTATTATTACATGTATTATTTTCCTGTATTTATTATTATTACAGTGGAGTCTCACTTATCCAATATAAACGGGCCAGCTGAATGTTGGATAAGTGAATATGTTGGATAATAAGGAGAGATTAAGGAAAAGCCTATTAAACATCAAATTAGGTTATGATTTTACAAATTGAGCACCAAAACATCATGTTAGACAACAAATTTGCCAGAAAAAGTAGTTCATTACAAATTAATGCTATGTTGTAATTACTGTATTTATGAATTTAACACCAAAATATCATGATATATTGAAAACATTGACTACAAAAATGGCTTGGATAATCCAGAAGCTTGGATAAGTGAGACTCTACCGTAATTATTATTTAATTTATTATTATTAATACATTTATTATTATTATTATTACATTTATTATTTTACTCTATTTATTACTACAGTAGAGTAGTTTCCATTTGCAAGACAATAGTATGGTGTGATCCAATCCTATAAGTTTCTATGATTCTATGAAAAGAGTGGTTTCAGAAGGAATGATCACTGGCAAAACGCAAGGATTGTCTAAGGCTTTCATGGCCGGAACCACTGGGTTGCGGTGAGTTTTTCTGGGTTGCTGTAGTTTCCATTTGCAAGACAATAGTATGGTGCGATCCAATCCTATAAGTTTCTATGATTTTATGAAAAGAGTGGTTTCAGAAGGAATGATTGCTGGGAAAACGCACGGATTGTTGAAAGTTTCGTGGCCGGAACCACTGGGTTGTGGTGAGTTTTTTTGGGTTGCTGTAGTTTCCATTTGCAAGACAATAGTATGGTGTGATCCAATCCTATAAGTTTCTATGATTTTATGAAAAGAGAGGCTGCAGAAGGAATGACCCCTGGCAAAACACAAGGATTGTCTCAGGCTTTCATGGCCGGAACCACTGGGTTGTGGTGAGTTTTTTTGGGTTGCTGTAGTTTCCATTTGTAAGACAATAGTATGGTGTGATCCAATCCTATAAGTTTCTATGATTCTATGAAAAGAGTGGTTTCAGAAGGAATGACCCCTGGCAAAACGCAAGGATTGTCTAAGGCTTTCATGGTCGGAACCACTGGGTTGCGGTGAGTTTTTTTGGGTTGCTGTAGTTTCCATTTGTAAGACAATAGTATGGTGCGATCCAATCCTATAAGTTTCTATGGTTTTATGAAAAGAGCGGCTGCAGAAGGAATGACCCCTGGCAAAACACAAGGATTGTCTAAGGCTTTCATGGCCGGAACCACTGGGTTGCGGTGAGTTTGTTTGGGTTGCTGTAGTTTCCATTTGTAAGACAATAGTATGGTGCGATCCAATCCTATATGTTTCTATGATTTTATGAAAAGAGTGGTTTCAGAAGGAATGACCCCTGGCAAAACGCAAGGATTGTCTAAGGCTTTCATGGCCGGAACCACTGGGTTGTGGTGAGTTTTTTTGGGTTGCTGTAGTTTCCATTTGTAAGACAATAGTATGGTGTGATCCAATCCTATAAGTTTCTATGATTTTATGAAAAGAGCGGCTGCAGAAGGAATGACCCCTGGCAAAACACAAGGATTGTCTCAGGCTTTCATGGCCGGAACCACTGGGTTGCGGTGAGTTTGTTTGGGTTGCTGTAGTTTCCATTTGCAAGACAATAGTATGGTGCGATCCAATCCTATAAGTTTCTATGATTCTATGAAAAGAGCGGCTGCAGAAGGAACGATTGCTGGGAAAACACATAGATTGTTGAAGGTTTCGTGGCCGGAACCACTGGGTTGCGGTGAGTTTTTCGGGCTGTATGGCCATGTTCCAGAAGCATTCTCTCCTGTATGACCATGTTCCAAAAAGCATGAGAGAATTCTTCTGGAACACGACCATACAAGCCCAAAAACCTCACCGCAACCCAGTGGTTCCGGCCACGAAACCTTCGACAATCCGTGCGTTTTCCCAGCGATTGTTCCTTCTGCAGCCGCTCTTTTCATAGAATCATAGAAACTTATAGGATTGGATCACACCATACTATTGTCTTGCAAATGGAAACTACTATTATTGCAACAATTTCTTCCCCACCTTGGCGCAATTGCACAACGCTAGCATTTCGATGGTGTGAATTGCTAAGGCCAGTCTTTTACACAACATCACAGTCTACCATGCTATTGTCTCGTTGCAATTGGATTGTTCTCGAGTTGGACCCATTCAAGAAGGCCGTGTTCGACTCCGGCACTAATATAGTTCTTGCTTCCACTGACATGACTTTTCAGCAGCAGAGAGGATGATGCTTCCCGACAAGGGATCTCTCCATCTTATTTTCCTCGCAGTGTCATTTCACGTCTCCCTCCGCCTCCGCTTTCCCGTGTCGATGTTGGCGACCTGCCTCTCTTGCCGCTCGGCATTCTTGGCACAAATTGGGCACAATACGGCAATTTGCAGGCGGCGATCTGCCCAGATCTGAGCTGCTTTTTTTTTTCTTTCCTGGAAGAGAATCATCGGAGGATGAGAAGAAAGGGGGTAAAAAACCTCCCTGCCCATCAGTCAGACTCAGCTTCCTAAAGCCCTTGAGTTTGCTGAGCCTTCGCTTTTATCGCTGAGCGCTTCGGACGCGGTTTTTGACACTCGGGAGATTGCAGGATGCGCCGCAATCCGTAATTCCGAGGGAGGCGGCAGGGCTTTGCGCGGCGGCAGGATTAACTCCGGTTTGGTTCACGGGAGGGAGGCCTGGAAGCAAAATTATGACTTGTGGGGGATAGAAAGAAATGGCACAAAGGGGCAGAAACGTTTACGTGGTTACGCGGGGATGACAGCAGTGCAATAAGAACTCAAAAGTCCTTTGCTTCGAATAATAACATAGGACAACAAAAGAAAAGGGTCTTTGGTTGCCGATGGAAGGACAGCAAGGAAAAGGCAATTTTCGTCTCCATGGAAAGGAAGTTTTGGCATCTTTGGGCAGCCACCAAAAAGGCCCTGCTATTCATAGTGGATTCTGATTTTTAGTATGGGCCTCAAGACAGGAGCTGTGCCTCAATGTAACTCATTTCCTGGATCTAAATATTTATTATTTATTCATTAGCGACATTGATATTCCGCCCTTATAATAATAATAATAATAATAATAATAATAATAATAATAATAAAACTTTATTTATACCCCGCCACCATCTCCCCATGGGGACTTGGGGCAGCTCACAACGTTACAAAAGTAACAGCACAAATACATTAAACAATATACACAGTTTAAAACACAAGAAGATGATAAAACAGAAGTTAAAACAAAGTCTCTGAGTCTCACCCCAAAGGGGACTCAGGGTGGCTTGTAAGTTATATATACATACAATATATTATATTATTAGTATAGCATAATATAAGCACTATATAAGCATTATATATTATTATATTGTACTATACGACTATATTACAATATTATTAGTAGTATTATATATACATACAATATATTATTATTATTATTATTATTATTATTATTATTATTATTATTATTAGTGACATTTATATCCCTCCCTTCTCACCCCGAAGGGGACTCAGGGCGGCTTACAAGTTATATATACTTACAATGTATTATATTATTAGTATAGCACAATATAAGCACTATATAAGCATTATATATTACACTAGCTTTGCCCGGCCACGTGTTGCTGTGGCTTATGGGAATCCTTTGTTGGACAGGTGGAATAGCAGTGAATAGCCTTGCAGTCTCAAAGCCTGGCCGTTTTCTGGAGCAGCTGGAGCTTTTTGTTGTATGAACGTAGAGGCATGGATGAGGGGTTGTGCTGCCAAGTTTAGTGTTTCTGGGGTGTGTAGTTTTGTTGTTTTGTCCTAGTTCGAAACTTCATTACCCTTTTATATATATAGATTATTAGGATAGCACAATATAAGCATTATATATTATTATATTGTACTATACGACTATATTGAAATATTATTAGTAATATTACATGTAATATAAATATACAATATTATTTTATTTTATGGGATATAAATATATATAATATAATATATTGTAAGTATATATAACTTGTAAGCCGCCCTGAGTCCCCTTCGGGGTGAGAAGGGCGGGATATAAATGTTGATCATAATAATAATAATAATAATAATAATAATAATAATAATAATAATAATGTATATTTATATTACATGTAATATTACTAATACTATTGCAATATAGTCATATACAGTAGAGTCTCACTTATCCAACACTCGCTTATCCAACGTTCTGGATTATCCAACGCATTTTTGTAGTCAATGTTTTCAATATATCGTGATATTTTGGTGCTAAATTCATAAATACAGTAATTACTACATAGCATTACTGCATATTGAACTACTTTTTCTGCCAAATTTGTTGTCTAACATGATGTTTTGGTGCTTCATTTGTAAAATCATAACCTAATTTGATGTTTAATAGGCTTTTCCTTAATCCCTCCTTATTATCCAACATATTTGCTTATCCAACATTCTACCAGCCCGTTTATGTTGGATAAGTGAGACTCTACTGTAGTACAATGTAATATATAATGCTTATATAGTGCTTATATTGTGCTATATTAATAATATAATACATTGTAAATATATATAACTTGTAAGCTGCCCTGAGTCCCCTTCGGGGTGAGAAGGGTGGAATATAAATGTCGCTAATAAATAATAATAATAATAATAATAATAATAATAATAATAATAATAATAATAACAACAATAGACATTGACAAAATCACGATCTGCCAACAGCAAAAGGCCACCCTACTGGGATCTGCGTGCATCATCCGAAAATACATCACACAGTCCTAGACACTTGGGAAGTGTTTGACTTGTGATTTTGTGATACGAAATCCAGCATATCTATCTTGTTTGCTGTGTCATAATAAAATAATAATAATAATTTATCATCATCATTATTGTTGTTGTTATTATTTTATTGTATGACACAGCAAACAAGATAGATATGCTGGATTTACATGTACATAACAACACGAAATATTATTATTTTGTAGGGAATAATAATAATTTATCATCATCATTATTGTTGTTGTTATTATTATTATTATTTACATGTACATAACAACACAAAATATTATTATTTCGCAGTGAACAACCTGGCCAGTAGGTGGCACCCTAACCTACTTTACATCTGAGGCTCAGAACCTGGGTGCAGTTGTCTCCACTGCAAAGTTAATGCAGTTTGGTACCACTTTCACTCCTGTAGCTTATTGTGACGGAATCCAAGGAGCTGTAGTTTGGGCAGAGGAGGCGAACTACAATTCTATAGTATTATTTTAATAGAGTAGGTCAAGCATGGGCCAACTTGGGCCCTCCGGGTGTTTTGGACTACAACTCCCACCATTCCTAACAGCCTGCCGGCTGTTAGGAATGGTGGGAGTTGTAGTCCAAAACACCCGGAGGGCCCAAGTTGGCCCATGCCTGGAAGAGGAATTTTGCAAACAATATGGTGCAAAGTGGTGTCGAAGTGGATTCATTCCAGAGTGTGGACATCTTGGACTTTTTGCACCAGGCCCACATTCCTGTGCACACTTGCTCTGCCTCAATTCCCCCGTCGTTGTCTCTTTCTCTCCCCGCCGCCTTTTGCTTCTAATATCAGCCCCTCTGATTAATTGGCACTAATACAAATGTACACAGCTCCATAAAAAGATGTCACTTGGCACACAATGGGACTTGCATCTGCCGGCACATTATCTCGCTTCTGCAGGCATGTAATTCAGTGCGCGGGGAGAAAAAGCAGGAGGGAAGAGAAGAGAAGCAAAGGGGAGACCGACAGAAAATTCTATTTATTCTGGTGTGTTATGACAATCTCTTTGCAAACACGGCAGGAGCAGCGACACACGTTTACACGCCCGCACAGGCGTGCAAAGAGACACACATGCGTGTGGATGCACATGGGCGCAATAAGCGGCTTGTGCTCGATCCATTGGAAGCACCATTATAGGATGGAGGGAAGGAAACTAAACCAAACAGGCCTCTTTTGGGGTAGTTTTATACCACTTGGAGGGACATTTGAATTCTGATTTAATGCTGAATTCCAGGCATGAAGCAATCAGGGCCAGCTAACACCTTGCTTAACCCCTTGGACACCCAGACAATGAAACATAATACTAATACTATTAGCCAGAGCGAGAGCAAATCCATCCAGTAATAATAATATTAATGTTCAGAGAACAACTGGATTCCAGGCATGAAACAATCAGGGCCAGCTAACACTTCTCTTGACCCCTTTGACACCCAGATAATGAAACATAATACTAATACTATTAGCCAGAGCGAGAGCAAATCCATCCAGTAATAATAATATTAATGTTCAGAGAACAACTGGATTCCAGGCATGAAACAATCAGGGCCAGCTAACACTTCTCTTGACCCCTTTGACACCCAGATAATGAAACATAATACTAATACTATTAGCCAGAGCGAGGGCAAATCCATCCAGTAATAATAATATTAATGTTCAGAGAACAACTGGATTCCAGGCATGAAACAATCAGGGCCAGTTAACACCTCTCTTGACCCCTTGGACACCCGGACAATGAAACGTAATACTAATACTATTAGCCAGAGCAAGAGTAAATCCATCCAGTAATAATAATAGTAATGTTCAGAGAACAGCTAGATTCCAGGCATTAAACAATCAGGGCCAGCTAACACCTTGCTTGACCCCTTAGACACCCGGATAATGAAACGTAATACTAATACTATTAGGTAGAGTGAGAGCAAATCCATCTAATAATAATAATAATAATAATAATGTCCAGAAAACAGGGAAATTCCAGGCATGAAACAATCAGGGGCAGCTAACACCTTGCTTGACCCCTTGGACACCCGGATAATGAAACATAATACTAATACTATTAGCCAGAGCGAGAGCAAATCCATCCAATAATAATAATAATAATAATGTTCAGAAAACAGCTGAATTACAGCCATGAAACAATCAGGGCCAGCTAACACCCTGCTTGACCCTTGGTACATGCATCGACACTATAGTATATGAATGCATTTCGTATTTACTATAGCTCAATGTTATGGAATCATAACAAGGTTCCGAAGGAGTGTCGTCAAAGGCTTTCCAACACCTCCCAACAAAAGCATTCCCCCAGGCAGGAAGCAGCCAGGCGTTGAAGCTGCAAGGCTGTTCGACGCTAATCAAGGTAGAATTGTAGAATTGACTGTAGACTGAATGCTAGGCTAATAATACAATATATATTATACTAGCTGTGCCTGGCCACGCGTTGCTGTGGTGAAGTCTGGTGGTATGGGAAATAAAGTATTGAGGAATTGGTGGTAGTTAAGGTCAAGGGTCAAGGTTTTCCCCTGACATTAAGTCCATTATAAATGGGTTATATATAGCTGTGTGGAAGGGCCTTGAGTCTACACTGCCATATAATCCAGTTAAAATAAGATAATCTGTATTTTATAGGCAGTGTGGAAGAGGCCTAAGTGATGCCTAACTCTGCCTGTCCCCTGGGCTGAGTGGGTTGCTAGGAAACCAAGTGGGCGGAGCTTAGCTTTCTAAGTGGCAGCAATTTGATAAAAACAATTATTCCTCTCCCTCTAATTAGGACTTTATTTTTGTTTTCTTTTTGTTGTATGAACGTAGAGGCATGGATGAGGGGTTGTGCTGCCAAGTTTAGTGTTTCTGGGGTGTGTAGTTTTGTTGTTTTGTCCTAGGCCGAAATTTCATTACTCTTTTATATATATAGATATATTGTACAGTAGAGTCTCACTTATCCAACGTAAACGGGCCAGCAGAACGTTGGATAAGCGAATATGTTGGATAAGAAGGAGGCATTAAGGAAAAGCCTATTAAACATCAAATTAGGTTATGATTTCACAAATTAAGCACCAAAACATCATGTTATACAACAAATTTGATAGAAAAGGTAGTTCAATACACAGTAAGGTTATGTTGTAATTACTGTATTTACGAATTTAGCACCAAAATATCACGATATATTGAAAGCATTGTCTACAAAAATGCGTTGGATAATCCAGAACGTTGGATAAGCGAGTGTTGGATAAGTGAGACTCTACTGTATATAGTTTTATATCACTTGGAGGGTCATTTCGAGCCCCACTTGACCCTACCGGCTGTTAGGAATTGTGGGAGTTGCAGTCCAAAACATCTGGAGGGCCCAAATCGGCCCAGGCCTGGAAATGCAACCCTATTCCTCCGACAAGTTGGAAGCAATCTATGTTTTCCTCCCTCTCGCCTTCTGTTTCTGCAAAATGTATGGAGAGAAAAATATAATAAATGGGTAGGATAACACAACAGAAGGAAGGCTTCGGGCCAAAGCCAAGCGAACAGCTTGCTTTCTATGTCGAGAAGCCAACGCTCTTCCGAAATCGCAGCTGCGGCTCAAATTTTGGGCGAATTTGGGCTCATTCAATGCCAATTAAACCCGCTG